>NC_056745.1:184653149-184745649 GCF_019279795.1 Protopterus annectens | reverse complement strand
AATAAGGTAATTAAGTCTATAGTGTGTATGGTTTACTGCCTCAGAAGTATTGGGGCATAGCTGATAGGAAGGCCTCAGTACAGATGAAGGATGCCAGGCATTATAGCATGTCAGAAGTAGGACTGATAGAAGACTGTAGTAACCTTATATTAAGAACCTAAAACAACCTGATCAATTTCTGATAATGTCAACTTAATATTGTCTCACATCTGCCTTAATTGAGACATTTCAAAGTTCATAAAAAGAAGGAAGTTGACTTTTGGGGGGGACTTGAAACAGCACTATACCTCCCCATGCAGGTATATAGTGGAGGGAGTCAGTTAAAGGTGGTCCTTCTGGAAAGTTCCCTTTAGGTATGTTATATCTGCCACAATGTTCAGTTTCACCAATAATTCTACCAAAATATTATATTGTGTGATCCTGGAAATGTTTTTGACCTCAGAACATTAGTCTCCTTTCTGCATTCTTCAGCTATAGTGCACTTACTGTTTATATCACTTTATAAATTTATATGATTGTTCAGTTTGTAGACTCCAGAAGTCAAAATTTCCTGAGTCCATAGAAAAAGGGAAACTTAATGCTGTCTTGGACTATGAAGTTAATAAAATAAAAATGAATAAATAAAATAGTGAATGTGAAAACCAAAGTAGAGGTAACCAGTGTGATGGCCTAGATGGATGAATCCTTGACTGTAGCCCCAGTGGTTTGGGGCTGATTAGCAGTCTTAGAGATGGGGGAACCACCTGTGGAGGAATGAGAATGAGTAATCAAACTCAGCTCACCGACTGTGGTGAAAAAGAGTAGGTGGAGTCCCTCTGTAGGAAGACTATTTGAAGAAAGACAGGGAAGTATAGCACCATGCACAGGAACTCAGGATGTTATCTCTAGATTGTGTAGCTTAACTCCAGCTGAGCACTGCAGGAGTGTGGAAGTTAGACTTGCCAGGTATCAATTTTTCAAGAAAACCTACATATGACTTCCAGTTGTCACAAGAAACAGAATATCAGGATTTACAAAGTCATCACGTCCAACCCTCTACTCTTTTGTAAGCATTACTTCATTGTGATGCAGTTGTGTCCAGGAGTGATGGGGAAAAAACAGACATTTCACCTCCTGGAATAACAAGCAGATGAGCAAAATGGATCATAAAATGGCCATGGCAAGAGAATCATGGGAATGGGTGAGGAAACATAGAGTAAGAGAGGTGGAGTAGTTGGTACAATGTGTGGAGGATAGGGTGTAACTTTGGTCTGTTTTTGTTACTTCTTCCAAAGGCGATGACCCATGTAAGTATGTTATAACACTAGTTTCGGAGGGCTCCCTATTGAAATCTCAACACTTGGAATGCTGAGTGCTGAAACACTGAAAAAAAGACCAAAAACAAAAAAGTGAATTCTGAAAATTGCACTTTTCCGTAAAACTTCTTTTTGGAGGTCAGGCAAGCCCCCACCGCAACACCTCATGTGAGGGGCAAGCCCTCCACCCCCTTGAATCTGTATATACCAACTCTGAGATCGCCATACCTCGGAGAAAAGGGAATATTCTGAGAAATGTCATCTCTGACTTAATATGCGTAAGTCCAATCTTTTGGCTATTTAGTCTCTGTATTTTGTGACTCGATCTAGTGGGTCCCAGCAATTCAAATGGTTACTGTTTCAAACAGCAATGCATTACACCTGCCAGTTAAAAGAGGAAAGGGAAAGAGACTTAGAAGCATACCTTAAGAATAAAAGCCAGCCACGGATGATGGCGTACTGCCACTCCTTTCTCATCATACAGAGGGATGGCATGACAGAGGAATAAATGGGTCAGTGGTATGTGGAGGAGGATTGATGGTCAGGCTGAATGAGGCAAGAAAAAATCAGAAAAAAAAGAACACTGAGGTTGTTGAAACAGAAACTGAACAGAAAATTGAAATTAGAAATGTTATAAATTGTAAAATGTAAATTAGAAACTAAATAGTGGCATTTGAGGAAAAATAGCACTGCAAGGAAAATTATGGCATCATATGAACTAGTCAAAAATAAAAGAAACTTCTGGACTACTTGCAAATAAATCATAAGAAAGTTTTTGAAGCTATGAAATCTTGATTATTTTATTTTTATGTACAGTATTATAATATTTTACATCTTCAGAAATCTACAACTTAATTCTTACATGACTTTCTGTCCTTTATGACATGTACTACCTAATATTTATTTCCAGTGTATTATTTTTGTTAAAATTTCTATGCCTCCAGTATCTTACACTTGGTTAATGGGAGGCCAATACATAAAGCCAACATTCATAAAAATTAGATACCAATGCTGTGAAAAAATTAATACATCTGTGCAAAAGAAAGTATGAAGTTTTCAGTTTCTTCAAAATGTCATTGTCCCTATATTTCCAATGTGCTAAACATGTCTATCTTTTTAATGCAAATTCATCAAAACTAGTCACAAGGTATGAAAAAATCTACCTTCAGGTAGAATTATAATCTGTTTTTGCTGTAGTCCTGGGAGAAGCAGTGGGGCTTGAGTCATTCAGTTTTCACATTTGAATAAGAAACAAATGCTTCACCATAATTTCTGGTTATGTCTGGCCATAATGCCAGCATTAGGTGACATAACATTTGAAATCTAAATTAATTAATGACAGCACCAGACAATGCAGAACATTTGAAACAGGATGGTGCAGTTCTTGATATTGTTTGAGGATGCATTGTATTGAAGAACTGTTTAAGTGACTGAAATATAAAATAAAAGACATATTATTATGAGAACAATGTGAATTATGCATGTTTAGCTGTCTGGTTTTCAAGCTCAGTTTTCTAAACTCGCGTTTGACTTTTGACTACTGACCTCTTCTGGGGACCATCAAATGTTAACTTTCTGAGACTTTCAGGATGACGTAAGAAGAAGCACTCTTGTTTAGCTTAGAAGCACGGTGTTTGTTTATCTGCACCACCACACATGTTCTTTATTTAAGTGATGGCAGGGTCACAGTGGGAATGGCAGAGCACCACCACATGTGTTCTTTATTTAAGTGATGGCAGGGTCACAGTGGGAATGGCAGAGCACCACCACACATGTTCTTTAAGTGATGGCAGGGTCACAGTGGGAACGGCAGAGAAGAAAGAAGGCTCAGGTTCCCATGAAGTAGAGGCTCCAAGGAAGGAAAATGGAGTAGGAAGCATTCCGCTCAAGAAGAAAGGAGAAATCATCTGGCAGGGATTTCATTTCCAGTGGCTTGTCTGAGGGAATGGAGAAAGCCTCAGACAAGTCAATATGGCTGAGTGAAGAGTTTATTATTACTGAGGAACCTGCACATTCATCATCAGCTACTGCCGGGGAAGCGTTGGCAGAATTTTAAATTTAGGATGCTGGGACTGATTTTAAGCATGTGCAGGAAAAGTTTTTAGGATATCACATATCTGTAGTCAGTGAGTGATGTGGACTCACAGCTAATGCATTCACTTGCTGTCTGAGGTCATGGTGACTGAATAATGTTTCTGGTTTTAAAATAGTCAGTAGGAGCAAGATCAAATGAGACAGCAGTTCTTCTTCAGTTAATGAAAAAACAAAAGAAGAATTCAGGGGGGCATTGTCCCTCTGTAGTATGCTGCTGTAGTTCAGCAAGAACTGAATCAAGGCAGCACAAAAGAGCACATAAATTCAGACAATGTGTCTAGAAGTTCACTGTAAGCAAAGGAACTCCAACTTAAGCATTTATAAAAAAGGTAAGTTAGAGGGTAAAACAAAAAGCGCATGGAATGGATGAGCTGAGAGAAGGGAAGGAGCTCAAGAACTCTTGTATGCAGCGCCTCTGACCTGTCAACAGTTTGGGTGTATGCTGGCATGGGTATAAGCACCATGGGTATTTCACCATACTGGACTGCTCTTTGTTTGGGTGTTAAAGAGAAAAAAAGAAGAAAAAGTGATACTGCACCATGGTGGCGTTCCCACACAGATTTTCTACAGGACCCTACTGTCTGATTCACAAACTCCTTCCATTACGAAGTGTCTGAAAAGGACAATAACTTCACTTTAGCAGCCCTACCTTTTGGCATTAGACTACCATTCTACTTAACAGTCCACTGCTTTTTATGACTACTGAAACTGACCAGCCATTCTGACCTTTGCTTTGTAAGTTGGCTGGCTGACATTTACTCTGTATTCCAACTGCATAAACAAGTTGTGATTATTTGCAGTTTCAAAAACCTGTCTAGTAAACCAAGACAAATGTAATCAAAACTAATAAATATATGGGCAACCAGAAAAGGTTATGAATAGTGTGTGTGTGTGTGTGTGTGTGTGTGTGTGTGTGTGTGTGTGTGTGTGTGTGTGGGTGTATGTATGTATATGGATGAGTGAATGGGTGAGTGGCTATACGAGTGTGAACAGGTGAGGGGAGTGTCATCTACAGTGAGTGAGTGTGTGTGTGTGTGTGTGTGTGTGTGTGTGTGTGTGTGTGTGTGTGTGTGTGTGTGTGTGTGTGTGTGTGTGTGTGTGTGTGACTGTGTATGTGGGATTTTGTCACTCTTTGGTTTTAGCTTTTGAAAGGGCCTGTGAGTCAGACATCCATAAGCATTTTTCCACCCATTTTTCTAGATGTTTCCATAATTTACGTCAGGATGAAAAATTACTTTTAGCAGCATTCACAAATAAGACAAATATTCAAATTATGAAACCTGACAAGGGAAGAGGAGTGGCTGTTTGTGATACTCTTGACTATGCCTGCAGTAGTCTGAATAGTGTCAGATGAGTGTGTGTGTGTGTATGTGTGTGTGTGTGTGTGTCTAGCTTCTTGGGTTATTACAGTAGGAGGGGTTAGGTAGGGGATCAAGAATGTGTGTATGTGTGTGTGTGTGTGTGTGTGTGTGTGTGTGTGTGTGTGTGTGTGTGAACTGATGAATGGGTGAGTGTGTCTGAGTGCATTTGACTGAGAGAGGTTTCATGTTGTTTAAATGCATGTATTTCTGTGTGTATGTGTGTTCTTGCACTCATGCATGAAAGCCTAAAAGTGTGTGTGAGGGTGTACAGGGAGTATTGTACCAATGTGACGCATGGCTGCCAGAGGTAATTACTGGCAGTAATTATATAGCACAAGAATCAGGTACAAAGCTAAGCGTAATGGAAGGACCAAAGCCCAACAACTGGGTCAGAACTGTAAAAACTGCTCTTTCTGACAGATATGATCTCTGAAACTCAAATGTCTGTCACTATTTAGTAACTGCACTCCTCAATGATCTGCCATAAAAACACAAATTTCGCAAGGAACTGATTAAAAATATCTGAAAGGAACTGACCATTGGTAATACTTGATCACAATTAAAGGGCCACTAATCTGGCTTTTCAAGAGCAATGTGAATTTGTGAGTGGGGGAGGGGTTACGTTTGTGAAAAAGATGATATGCATTACTTTTATCTGTGTATAACATACATGACTTCTTCACTGTCAAAGTGCACTCTGTTAGAATGGATGAGTTCTATTAAACCAATTTGTGTGTGAAACTGAAACTGCTGTTTTTTGTGTTTTAAAAGCATACTTAAGACACATCCCATGTTTTGAGTTTCAATTTATTACTTTATTACTCTAACTATACAACAGCATCCTCCCTGCAAATATCTTTAGAGTCAGTTCACAAAAAACATGAATATTTTCATTTTACTCATGGGAAGAATATGTAGTTCATAAAAGATAGCTGTCTCTTAGACCTAGCCATAACTGCTTCATATACCTTTTCTAAATGGTGGAAGTGTACTGATTTCAGGGTACCTTAGGTCAAGTTTCTCTTTCAGTCTGTTTTAGTATGGCATCATAAGACAGTCCATGGGATGCATAAATCGCTACTGCCAGCAGTAAGCCCTAACACAGCTCCTTTACACTGGTGGCAGCCCTTGCTGATTCTTAGATATCCTGTAGAATCCCTGTGGTGGGCTGTCCCTATGGAAAACCACAATGTCAATTCCACTTTGATGGTGTGGCATACGATAATGAAGCATATGTTCTCCCCAGAAATGCCTACGTAAAAAAAAAATTATGTAGCCAACCAATTCAAAGAAATGCTTGGTTGCATATATCAATGCTGACAGCTGAGTTAACATGGTCAAAAGTTTGTATTCACATGTTACTTTCAATCGGAGAGATCAAGTTAGGTGTGTGCTGGGGAGTTTACTGAAAGGTAGTGGTGGGTGATGTGTTTGGCAGCATGTGTGCATTTCTGCAGAGGTATGAGTGGTCTTAGTGGTGTGTGTGTGTGTGTGTGTGTGTGTGTGTGTGTGTGTGTGTGTGTGTGTGTGTGTGTGTGGATAGGTGAATAGGTGAGTGCATATGTGAGTGTCATCAGGTGAGGCGGTGAACAGGTGAGTGTGTATGTGAGTGTGATCAGGTAAGCCGTGCCTCATCTATAGTGAGCGAGTGTGTATGTGGGGAGGAGGTGGTTGCCATAAATTTAATCTTCCCTAGACTAATGAGCAAACTTTGTAATGTTGTGGTTGTAAGAACTGCAAGTAAAACCTGACAAAGCCAGAGTGTTCACTATGTAACACCTTAAACCTCCTGTGATGGAAGCCCATCGGATATTTGCAAATGATCCCTTCAGAACACACACAGTGAAAACTCTAGCCTGCCTGGGTTTTTCTTGTAGCTTTTACTGAATGGTTTGTCTGTGTACCCTTTTTACCATTTTGGAAGTTAATTTTTCTGTCATGGACACTAGATATCATGGCCTTTTAAGTATTACTCTAATACACATAAACAGTTAATAAATCAATGAATTTTTTGTAGTACAAAGCATGTTCTGAAGAAAAAGAAGTAAGAAACTATAATATCTTGCATTATTAAGTGACTGTAATGGCCCATGACAAAATAATAGTTATATACAAAGAGACAAAATCATAAACATTCTATATAACTTCAGGGAAAACTGACAGATAAGGGTGTGTGTCCTTGTATGCATGTGTGTGTGCTTTTGAATATGTATACGTGTGTGGGTGAGTGAATGAAGGTTGGGAGCCTGTGCCAAAATGACACATGGGCTGCCAGCAGTGATTACCATAGCAAAGAGCTTATTAGCATTCATGGCAATTACTGTTTGATTCAGAGGCATGCAAGCTGATAATGATGTCTTTCTTCAATGTGGCTAATGTTTCTCTGAATCACTGTTTTTTGCATTTGAGTTAAATGGTCTTTTAGCTATAGCACTTATTGTTCTTGGTTTGGTTCTTTCTGAATCCAGCCCAGTGCCTCTCTGAGGTAGTTTTTTCTGAATAGCTGACACTATTTTCATATTCATGAGTTCCATACTTCTAGTTTCTGGTCCATATTATCACAGTCAGAGTTTAGTGTGAATTTCATCAGTGATTGACTCCATCGAACTATGCTGTAGTTGAACTTCTGGAGGTTGACTGCAGCATGATTCACGGTATTTCTCTTTCTTTGAGGTTGTGTAACTGTGGAATTAGTATATATAAGAATATATATAGCTCATTCTTCTTAATACAGAGAGAACATTTGATAAGGCCTTCTGTTCCTCCTTTTTACCTTTTCAAAAAGTAAAACAAAACTTTTTTTTTCTTCTTCGCCTGAATCTTCTTGTGTTCTGACTGTCCTTCGTTATAACTATTTGCTATAACTGATTTAAGTATTTTTTCTGGCTTTTGAATATTTACTTTCTTTTTGACTGCATCTTAGCCTGTTTATACAGCTCTGCATTCTATTTAAACTGTTTTGTGTTGATTAACTGTTTTGCACTCTTAAAAGTAATTTACCTGTAGGCTAACACACTCAAGTGTGTGTGCTAGCCCTAAAAGCATTTTTATAGCATTTACTGTCTGTTTTTTTTAAAAAAAAAAAAAAAAAAAAAAAAAAAATCTCTGCTTTTTCCCACCTACTTGAACTAGAGTAGTCCAGTTTCAGAGTTGAAGGGAAGTTTTCGGGAAGTTTTTGGGGAGGGAAGCAGGGAGCAGCCTGGACTTTTTGTTTGTTTGTCCAAAGTTTCAGCCCAGGAACTATTAACTAGTAGTCTATTGGTCGCTTTCCTTATTCCTAGCTCCAGCCCCCTCCTATAAACACGCTACGTTGTTTTTTTCTTTGCTTGTACCAACCTGCACAGATCCCCGTGTGGTGGTGCAGAGAGTGATCCAAGCAGCAGAGAGCTAAAAGAGTGACTTTCACCAGATATTTTTTTTTTTTTGTGGCTTGTTATTTAGCTAGCTACCGACTGCATCGCCTGTTTTACTGCTACTTTAAGTTTTACAGCATTTATTTTATAGTATGTGTTGTTTTTTTCATCTCCCTGTAATAAAAAAAAATCTTTGTTTTCCAATCCTGGGCTTTTTTTTTAGTTCCTGTTACTGATCCATTGCCTTATTAGAAGGAGGGAAGTTTCTTTGCTTACCATGGGAGTGGGAAGCACTGAAAGTCCGATGAAGTTCAACCAGAAACTAGTAGCCCATTGGTCGTTTGGGCTGGGCCAATTCCAGCCCCTTCAGCCCCTGCTAAAAAACACACTAAACTGTACTGCTGATCTAACCAGCATATCCTATAACTGAAAGTTCATCTCTACTTGATTCCCCAAGTGACTATCTCTATCTGTAAAAGCCTAGCACCTTACTCCTACAGTACTACTTGCTTTGATAAAGCACTTCTTATTATAGATAGTACCCCCAGCCCCCTTATCTACCACTTCCTAGTTCTAGGGGATCCGTTTAACAGTGATGTCCTCTCAGCTCCTCAAGTGAACCTAGAAGAATATTGAGGCAATGTTACAATTGCCTCATGTACTGAACAATCCTCTCCTTCTCCCACAAAACACAAATACATGTGAGAGATGCAAACTATCTGACCAAACTGGGCTGAGCTCTCTCAACATGGGACTAGGGCTGCAAGACAGGAGGAGAAGGCAACCACACACAATACACATACCACCAGTCACACATACCACCATCACAACTTCAAATCACACATACTCACACAAAGACCTTTCATGGCTCTGGGCAAAGGTCAAAAAAACAGCAAAACAGCCAAAGCAGACAACACAGACAAACAACACCCAACTCACTCCACCACTTTATGCAACACATAGACACACACAGTCAGGTGTCACAGTCACAGCCCCTTAAGGCCAAACAAAATGCCAAGACACACTGTCATTGGTGATTCCATAGTCAGACACACTGGCGCCCCGCGCCACCAGACTGGGTAAGGAAAAGGTCACAGTAAGCTGCCTGTGGAGGCTAGAATCCGCCATATAAGCACATAGGCACAGTTTCAACAGTAATACACAGTACGACTCAGTCATTTGTCCACGCGTGGTGTCAACGACCTGACGCACTCTCCTGACTACATACAAAAAGGGACGCCGAGGAGCTCTCTGATTATGTAGCCCAGGCAGGTATGACCCTCACCTGATGCCATAACTACCTTCAGTGATAAGATGATCACAATTGGCTTAAATTATGGTGTCATTCAAAGGGGATCCAATGTCTGTCTGCCTCTTAAAGAGGATCAATGTCTGTCACAAGCCGATGACATGCGAGGGCGGCTTGCACCTGTCACCCCCGGCACACGATATTGGCAAGGCTCTTACTAAGCCATAGTGCCTTTTTAGGCAAGGCTCAAATCTTAGGCAAACCCACCCTAGAGACCACCAAAAAAAAAACTAAAGGAAAAATGCTAGGGTAATGCTGCTCATCTCAAGAAGTCTCAATCTCAAGATGCACACACTTGGAGAACATCGAGAAATGGAGAACTATCGATGTCTGTGCTGTGCTCCTGAGAGCACCCCAGCACACTGAGAGCACCCCAGCACTCACACACGTCCCCTCCCTTATCACTCGACAACGACAACAAAATCGGACAACACCAAGAAAGGAGACACACACATTCATGAGGGTGGGTGCAACGCGACGATGCATCGAGGCCTGACCATCCCGGAGACCATCCAGGTGCAAAGACTGCTCTGCAATTTGTAGCATGTTACAGGCTCCTCTCTCAACAGGCCACCTCTCATGGCTCTCCTGAAACATTCCTGGGATAAATGTATCTCCAAACACCATCATAATCAGGTGACTTCAACTACCCTAATATAGACTGGGGAACACTACTCAAGCCCTAACACTCCTAACCCAAGATTCCTGGAGTTTCATAAACTCAAATGCATCAAAATGTTCAACACCGGAGTATAACCCTCACTGATGAGATCATATCATAAACTAATCTGGCTGGAGGTCCCTCCCCCGCTGAACCTGAAACAAAAAGACCACAGTGAAAAACTCTCAATTGCACACACACTTTCTAAACTAGTGTGGTCTCCCTTTAAGGCCCTGAGCCAGTGGTAAACATTACTCAAACCGCTGATCACTTTACAAATGCCTTCTACCAGCACCCATAAAACCTGGCCCGACACAATACCCCACTCAGGGTCAGCCGAAAACTCTCATCAGCTTGAATAAACCCATACACATCACAAGGGGTTGCAAAGCATGGCTAAGCAAGAACCCACACAGTCCAGAGTTGCTGGAGCCATATCAGACTCAAAAAGCTCGAACAAGTGGTGTCCAGGGCAGGGCTCAGTCCTGTCCACCTTGTTCGCATCTACTTTTTCTGAAGTAAAAGCAAACACAGGTGACAAAGTTTGCAGATGACTGCAAAACGGGCGCCATAGTCGAAACACATCTGACACAGATATCTCCAGAAGGGCCTCACAGAAACGGATAACTGGTGATCAAGGAGGGTCATCGCCCCTGTACTCATCACTCATTAGACCCTATGATTGAGTACAATGCCCAGTCTCATGCAGCTTGCTCAGAGGTGACCTGTGCCTGACATATAAGGCCATGTCAAGAGGCACAGAAAATGATATAGTTTTTATTTTTACTAAACTAAAGGCAGAAGCCACATATAACTATGGGCTAGGCTTATAATGAACCTATAAATATAACTTCTCAGGATGCTGGGGATGTGGGTATAGAGTTCCCACTAGGGGAGAATAGAGGTAAAATCCCCCATGTAAAAATAAGCATTTAATTTTTAACATCTGAAAAATGTAGGTATATTTCTGTTTTTCTTTGTACAGCATGGGTGTTTCTCTAGGCTCACTGTGTGATTGCAAATCTCAGAGTATTGTTACATTTGTGATTATTCTGAGAGCATATACTTGACCTAGTGGGCATTAAACATAAACTAGAGTAATATGGTGATAAACACAGTGTGGTAAAGAAGTATTTGAAAGATCTACATAGGTCAGTTATGCTACTGTTTGCATTGCATCATTTCTTTGTTTTGTATTGTAGATGTGTTTCTGTGGGTATGCTGTGTGATCCCAAATGTAAATTTATTATTTACACTTGTTATCTTTGCAGATGAAATTGCTTGATGTATAGCAGTGCATTTCATTTGCAACCTTTTAAAATATGCTCATATATGTGTGTGTGCTTTTGTATGCATGTGTGTATGTGTCTGTGTATGTCTGTTTGTATATACATGTCCAGATCCAGATTTGCTATATCCAGGATTTTTTGTAAGCTCCTGAGGCCCCAAGCCTTTCTGTGCTGGAGGGAAGCCTTCTAGCTTATCAGTGGGAGTGGTAAGCACTAGGTAACCTATCTACCACATAAGGAGTGGTTTCTGGGCCCAGAAATTGTAGTTATTGGCCGTTTGGGCAGTTTTTCCATCTCTCTCAACTTTCTGATTTAAAAGCTCACATTTGCACTTGTATCCCCCCTTTTCTGTAACTAGTCTAGTCCAGATACAGTTTTGATGTATCCAGGACTGTTTGTAAGCTCCTGAGCCCCCCCAAGCCTTTCTGTGTTGGAGGGAAGCCTTCTAGCTTTTCAGTGGGGAGTGGTAAGCACTAGGTAGCCTATCTACCATAAGAGGAGTGGTTTCTGGCCCAGATTTGTGATTTATTGGCCTTTTGGGCAGTTTCTTCCATATCTTTCAACTTTCTGGATTAAAAGCCTGTGTTTGTGCTTGCTTTCACCCTTTCCTGTAACTAGTCTAGTCCAGATACAGATTTGCTGTGTCCAAGACTGTAAGCTTCTGAACCCCTAAAGCCTTTCTGTGTTGGAGGGAAACCTTATAGCTTATCAGTGGGAGTGGTAAGCACTAGGTAGCCTATATACCACAAGAGGAGTGGTTCATGGCCCAGAAATTGTAGTTTATTGGCCGTTTGGGCAGTTTTTCCATCTCTCAACTTTCCAGTTTAAAAGCCCGGGTTTGCTCTTGTTTCCCACCTTTCCTGTAACTAGTCTAGTCCAGATAAAGACTTGCTTTATCCAGGACTGTTTGTAAGCTTCTGAGCAGTGACAGAGCTTGCTCTTCAATTTTTCCCTTAGATTTACTAGTTCTCTCCTCTCCTGCACTTATACTAGATTATTAGTCTAGCACTTTACCAGACTTCTTGTAGCAATTATTGTAGCACACAAGTGCTACCAGCACTAAAAGTTCTACAAGGAAACAGATCTAGTACTTATTATCAATGCTCACCCTACCAGGCATGTCTAAAGGTCAGTTCCCTGTTCTTTCTCCTATTAACCTGGTGAACTTGGGCATCCTGAGGCAATGTAGTAACTGCCTCATGTACACTGACAACCCTCTCATCTTACCTTCCAGCACTCAGACTTGCGAGAGATGCACTTATATATCCAAACTGGAAGCCACGCACTCTCCAGCCAAGACTGGAATAGCTGGTCAAGAGGAGAAGGTCTATACTTGCACCACACCACATGGAACACATAGCCCTCTGGAACACACACCAGCACTGCTTTCACATAAAAACACAAACCACACACCCACTTTCGCAGACGCTCTCAATAAAAATCTACCCAAGCAGCAGAGCCCTCCAAGGCAGAAATGCATTTGACCACCATGACACAACACTAATCACGAGACACATAAATCTCCTAAACAGTGTGCCACTCAACCAAAGCCCCTAAGGCAAAACAGCATGCCCAACACACTAGTCATAGGTGACTCGATAATGAGGCACACTGATGTCCCACTCACTAGGTTGAATAAGGAGAAAGTAACAGTCAGCTGCCTGTCAGGTGCCAGGATCCAACACATAATGCATGCACTCAGGTCACTGAACAACAGGTACAAATATGACTCTGTCATTGTACATGTGGGTGTGAATGACCTGAGACGTACCTCCCTGGTCTACATGAAAAGAGACATGGAGGAGAAATCGGATTATGTAGCCCAGGCAGGTATGAACCTAGCCCTGAGCAGCATCCTACCATCACCCAGAATGATACCACAGTACAAGCAGAAAATGATTGATTTCAACAATTGGCTAAGTTTCTGGTGTCATTCTAAGGGCATCCAGTATCTGTCTGCCTGGGATGACATGATTGACAGACCTCGATGCTTTGCCAGAGATGGCCTGCATCTGTCACCCCTGGGTTTCCGGATACTGGCCAAGGCTCTTGCCACCCCTATAGTGACTTTTTTTAGGCGGTGTCCAAAGACCAAATTACCACCGTAACAGCTACAAACAAATCCAATCTGAGGGTCATGTTGCTCAATGCTAGAAGTCTAAATCTCAAAATGCACTTGCTCGAGGCACTTCTTAAAATGGAGAACATCGCCATTTGTGCTGTAACAGAGACCTGGTTCAAGGCAGCAGAAAGCACCCCTGCTCTACCAGGCTATAACTCATTCCACACCTTTTGGCCCTAGAACTTAGACTGAAGTTCCAAAGGCAGTTGTGTTTCCATATTCATAAAGGATGCGCACACCTCTAGACTGGTAGCCAAACATAACACATCAGAGATACTGCAGGTGCAGCTAACATTGGGACAGCGATTCAGGTCGTAGCCTGCTATAGGTCCCCAACCATGTCTCAAGACTCGCACTCCACATTCCTAAGCACCCTGGAGAATATTAGGGTCCAACCTAACACTCTCTTTCTAGGCCACTTCAACTACCCCTCCATAAACTGGGTAAGCTACTCATGTACCAATACACTTGCCCAACATTTCCTGGAGTTCATTAATTCCAATGCCCTGGACCAGCTCGTTCTTACCCCCACTAGAGGTAGCAACATCCTTGACTTGGTCATTACCTACATGGGTGACTGTTGCTCTATACCAGTAGTCAGGTCATTCCTGGTTAGATTTTTTTACCGCCCTCCCACCCAGTTACAGTTGTCTTGTTAAAGACCACTGTCTTTCTAGTTGCCTGTCTCTTATCTTAATTTGACCATATATCTTATTTCCTCTCTGCTTCCACTGGCTTGTGTGAGTAAGCAGAAAATTATCATTTTGTGAAATCACTCCCCTTCAACTATTTAAATTTATTGGCCATTCTACTGTATTCCATAGTACCAGAATACAAAAGTGACCACCCCTTTCAATCCATCTTTCTGTTTTAAAAATAGTAACTCTCCACTAAACCTTAACCTTTTAAGCAGGTAAAACTTAAGTTACCCACTTTCACATCTAACTTCTCTAGTGCACACAAGAGAAATGGAAGAGCTCTCGGATCATGTGGCCCAGGCAGGTACGACCCTAGCCCTGAGTAGCATCCTGCCTTCACCCAGAATGATACCACAATATTAGGACAAAATGATTTACTTCAACAATTGGCTAAGCTTCTGGTGTCATTCAAAGGGGATCCAGTATCTGTCTGCCTGGGACAACATGATCGACAGACCACGATGCTTTGCTAGAGATGGTCTGCACCTGTCACCCCTGGGATTCAGGTTACTGGCTAAGGCTCTTGCCACCCCTATAGTGCCTTTTTTAGGCAAAGTTCAAAGGACAAAATCAGCAGCATAACAGGTACAAGCATGCAAAAGCTGAAGGTAATGCTACTCAATGCTAGAAATCTAAACCTCAAAATGCACTCTCTTGAGGCACTCCTAAAAATGGAGAACATCGATATCTGTGCTGTAACTGAGTCCTGGTTCAAGGCTCCAGAGAGCACCCCTGCAATACCAGGCTACAACTCTTACCACACTTTTCGGCCACCAAACCAAGACCGAAACACTAAAGGTGAAGGAGTGTCAATATTCACCAAGGATATTTACACCACCAGGCTAGTTGCCCAACACAATGCGCCTGAAATTCTCCAGGTGCAAATAACACTAGGTAAGACTGCAATCCAAATTGTAGCTTGCTACAGATCCCCCACCATACCCCAAGATTCTCACTACACATTTCTAAACATACTGGAAAATATTAAGATAGAACCAAACACCCTAATACTGGGTGATTTTAATTACCCTGCCATTAACTGGGAAAACTACTCATGTGCCAACACCTTTGCCCAACAGTTCTTGGAATTCATAAATTCCAATGCCCTGGATCAACTAATCCATAGTCCCACCAGGGGCTCCAATATCCTAGACCTGGTCATTACCAACATGGAAAATTGATGCTCCACACCTATGGTCACCCCCTTGTTAGTCAGGTCTGACCATAAGCTAATCACCCTTAACATCCACATCCCACCCCACCCCCCAGTAAGGAAACCTCCATAAAAAACTTCTCCAAAGCCAACTTCATTCTACTCAAGTCAGAAGTGACAAACTTCATGACACCCATGCAGATGGGAACTGAAAGTTCAACTGCTGAATCCTACACTAAGGCACTGTACGAGCACATCCACTCATGCATGAATCGTGCCATCCCAAATAGAACCAAGATGCTTTCATCCAAAAAAAGGAAGCCAATCGGGTGGTCCCCTGCCATAAACAAACTTTACAACAAAAGGAAGAAACTGTTGCAGGAAAGAGGAAAATCCCAGGATGCAAAACACTCCCTTACCAGCCTCAGTAAGAAACTGAGATCCCTCATAAAATCCTCCAAAGCTAGTTACGAAAATAAAATTGCCAAAGATTCCAAAGACAGCCACAAGGCATTCTATAACTATGTCAAGAATCTAAATGGCAATGCTCAGATCTGCTCTGAGCTAAAACAGAATGCCATTAAATATACTGATCCCAAGGATATTGCCAGTATCCTGGCAGATCGATTCAGTGCCAACTTCACCCCCTCTCACCCCCTAAATGGCCCATCTCAATACCGGAAGATTGCCAAATTCCTGTAATAATGGCCACACAGGTAAAAAACGCACTCTCCAAAGCTAAGAATACAGCATCCATGGGACCAGAGGACATCCCAGGCTGTGTACTACATGAACTACAATATGAACTGGCACCTCACCTAAGTGTCATGTTTAATCATAGCCACAGCTCAGGTTTCGTGTCCACTGAGTGGCGCAGAGCTACAGTTATCCCACTCCACAAGGGGATCCCAGAAACTACAGTCCCATCAATCTGACGAGCCTTTTCTGCAAGGCCATGGAGCGTATTATCATGGAACTTATAAACAAAGACATTGGAAACCTTCAAACACTGGACCTCACCCAGTTTGGGTTCATGAAATGACGATCTTATCTCCTGAACTTGATTGACTTCTTCGAATCAGTCTCCAGAGCCATGGACAAGGGTAAGGTGGTCCACACAGCCTATCTAGACCTTGCCAAGGCCTTTGACACCATCCCCCACTCTGGAATCATAGATAAACTTACTAAGCTGGGCATTAATCCCTACATCACCCAAGGGGTTGCTAACTGGCTTACTGATAGAACCCACACTGTAAAAGTAGCTGACTCCAAATCCAGCTCCAGGCAAGTGACAAGTGGAGTACCTCAGGATTCAGTCCTGGGACCGCTCTTGTTTGGCATCTACTTCTCTGAAGTACAGGCCAACATTAAGGGACTTTGGCTAACAAAGTTCGCAGATGACTGCAAACTGGGAGCCATTATTGAATCCCCAAATGATGTGGATACTCTGCAAAAGGGCCTTACAGAAACAGATGCTTGGTGCCAGAGCCATGGGCTCAAGCTCAATGCCAAGAAATGTATAGTTATCCCCTTTGGGAAAAAAACATGTACCCGTGAATTACTATATAGGTGGCAGTACAGTAAACACTGAAAGTGTGATAAGAGACTTAGGGACACAGATGGACAGTGGTCTCACCTTCAATAACCACATCGCCACAACAGTCAGGAAATCCTTCTATGTGGCACACCTCATCACTAAGGGCTTTTCATCCAGAAAAAAGGAGGTCATTGTCCCACTGTACTCATCCCTCATTAGACCCATTGTAGAATACAATGCCCCATTTGGTATGTACCTCTCAAGACATCTGCAACAACTGGAAAGGCCACAGAAATACCTCACTAAAAGAATCACAGGCCTAAAGCAGATGCCCTACGCTGACCACCTTAAAAAACTCCAGCTATACTCTGTCGCATATCGTCTACTCAGAGGCAATCTCTGCTTAACATACAAGGCCATGTCAAACCCAGAGCTGTTGGACATGCTACACTTAAAGAAATCCCAATCCCTCAGAGCCACACGGTCCAGGGATCTAAACCTTGTCATTACAATAAACAAAACATGCTGGAGGGATTGGTTCCTGACCCATTAACTCCCCAGACTCTGGAATAGATTGCCCATACATGTCAAGCAGAGTGCCTCTTTGGCCCTCTTCAAAAGGAACCTTGACGACTGGATGGGAGAAAGGAAATTCACCCCGGGGATCATGTCAGTCGCCCTGCTAGACAGGGGTCCAGGGAAGTAAATAGTGTGGGAAGAAATAGCCAGGGAATTGTTATGGCTAGGCTTGTATAGGCCCTAGGGCTGATAGCCTAGTACCAACCTATGAACCTATGAACCAACACGGCAATACCCAGATTTACTCTAAGCTAAGTATTCCAACAAACAACGATGCAACTGTGAACCTCAATAGCACAACAATAAGCAAATAACTAAAATAAAAATGCAAAACGAGGTGGCTGAAAGCAGTAGATATAATTTAATACCAGGTAAGCCCTTTCACATCAAACGATGCTTCCTTAGACCATTACAAAACACTCATTGCATCTCTCTATATATATAAATTCAGCTCATCAATTAAGCAATAAATTAGAGTAATCAAGATTTTAAAGTCAACTCACATCTCTAACTACAAGTAAATGTTTTATATATATATATATATATATATATATATATATATATATATATATATATATCTACATAGAAAAAGCAATAATTCATATACATCTAAATATTAATACATGGTAACTTACTGCATATATAAAAATTACTAACAACTAAAACATATGTAATACATATAATACACATCACAGCCTCACCTCAGACTTTGTCCCTGCTGAATGGCGCACTGCTACAGTTATCCCTCTCCACAAAGGAGGAGTGACTACAGACCCTGGGAACTATTGCCCTATTAGCCTGACAAGTTTGATATGCAAGGCTATGGAATGCATCACCATGGACCTAATAAACAAGGATAGAGAGAATCTCCAAACTCTGGATCCCCCACAGTTTGGTTTTGTGAAGGGTAGATCATGCATGCTCAACTCGGTCGACTTCTTTGAGTCCGTCACCAGGGCTGTGGATGAAGGCAAGGTGGTTCATACAGCCTACCTTGATCTGGCCAAGGCTTTTGATACCATTCCTCACTCAGGAATCAGAAAAACTCATTAAGCTTGGCATCGACCCCTATATCACTAGGTGGGTTGCAAACTGGCTCACAGATAGAACCCACAGTATGAAAGTAGCTGACTCCAAGTCAGACTGCTGATTAGTCACGAGTGCAGTCCCACAGGGTTCAGTCCTGGGTCCTCTCCTGTTTGGTATCTACTTCTCTGAAGTCCAGATCAACATGAAGGGACTCTGGCTGACAAAGGTCACAAATGATCGCAAGTTGGGAGCCATTATTAACTCCAATGGCCTCACTGTGACCAATGACTGGTGTCAGAACCATGGCCTTAAGCTCAATGCCAAAAAATGTGTCGTCATCCCATTTGGGAAAAACGCAGTTCCCATGAATTACCACATTGATGGTAGTCCACTGAACACAGAAGATGTTATAAGAGATCTGAGAACACAGGTTGACAGCAACCTCTCTTTTGATCACCACATTGCCACTGTGGTCAGAAAGTCCTTCTATGTGGCACATGTCATTACTAAGGGTTTTGCATCCAGGAAGAAAGAGGTCATTGTCTCCCTTTACTCTTCCCTCATTAGGCTAATCATCAAGTACAATGCCCATTTGGCATGTACCTACCTAGACACCTGCAACAACTGGAGAGGCCGCAAAAGTACCTCACAAAGAGGATCCTAAGCCTTAAACACTTGTCCTATATGGACAGACTCAAAAACCTCCAGCTATTCTCTGTCTCATATCGCCTACTTAAAGGTGATCTCTGCTTGACTTACAAAGCCATGTCTGACCCAGCTCTGTTAGAAATGCTACATCTAAAGAAATCCCAGTCTCTCCACACCACACACTCCAGAAACCTCAACCTCATTACCACAATTAACAGAACATACTGGAGGGACATGTTCATAACCCAGGGACTGCCCATGCTATGGAACAGACTTCACATACATGTCAAGCAGAGCACCTCACTGACCCTCTTCAA
Organism: Protopterus annectens; assembly: GCF_019279795.1. Taxonomy (NCBI): domain Eukaryota; kingdom Metazoa; phylum Chordata; order Ceratodontiformes; family Protopteridae; genus Protopterus; species Protopterus annectens. The sequence goes on along the minus strand of NC_056745.1, from coordinate 184,726,204 downwards.
GAGAAATCTTGACGAGTGGATGGGAAACAGAAAATTCACCCCGGGGAAAACACCAGTGACTTTACTCGACAGAGGCACTGGGAACTAAGGTCGGGTGGCACTATGCCAGTGTAATCCTATGGCTAGGCTTGTAATGGTCCCAGGGCCATTAGCCTAGTACACACCTATGAACCTATATATATATATATATATATATATATATATATGATATATATATATATATATATATGTGTGTGTGTGTGTGTGTGTGTGTGTGTGTGTGTGTGTGTGTGTGTGTGTGTGTGTATATATGTATATATCTAGATCTACACTTATCTATCTATATATATATATATATATATATATATATATATATATATATATATATAGATATATATCTGTATATACTTATAGTCTATATTGAAGTGTTGAATATCATTAATTCAAAGTGTCTCATTATATCCAACACATTATATCAGAATGCAAGCATGATCAAAAACATTTTGAAAAAAAGTGTTTTTGCAGGGGCAAAGCCCCCCCACACCTCCACACCGTTGCTATTTAAATACATTAACTCTGAGATCACACAATAGTGTGGAATAAGGAAATCTCCTTACCCCACAGTTAACAGTCTCACACTAATAGCCAGCAACTCAGCTGGAAACCAAAAAGAAAATGGCCAAAGGGTCTGCAAAAACGAACCAAAAACCAAGAAGTGGAGGAAACCCAGAAGAACCTCGAGTAACAACCATGGACAAGCCAATTCAAATTTAAAGCACAAAACATTTAATGCTATTAAAAAGCACATAAACAGTTGTTGAGCACATCACACAAAGATTCAATACGCTTTTGTCTCTTTACTAATAGAGACTTCATCAGAACATAGGACAAATCAGTCAACATTCAATTATATAATTAAAAAAATAAATTACATGTTAAAAATGAACCGATCACAGGACTTCATAAAATTAAATGTAGAATGATGATCTATTTAAAGTTACAGTGCACGTAATCCCCTCACAATAAAATAAATAAATACACTTTATAATTGCATAGTATGATTAACCTAATTTATAAAATATAGGTGTACACTATCTAAAAGATAAAACTAAAAATAATATACCTAAAACGTATACATTTTTTTATTTTAATATTTACATATGTTAATGTTGTTCTCAAAAGGTGCCAAGCTAATCCATACGATATCAAAAAAGTCTTAAATACCAAACCCCCACAATTAAAATATGTTGAAAATTGCGTTGAAAAATATTGTATGCACATATAAATGTTTATTAAAAAGTATTTAAAAATCTTCTTCTTCTTTCGGCTGCTCCCGTTAGGGGTTGCCACAGCAGATCATCCGTTTCCATTTCTTCCTGTCCTCTGCATCTTGCTCTGTCACACCAACCACCTGCATATCCTCTCTCACCACATCCATAAACATTATCTTAGGCCTTCCTCTTTTCCTGTTACCTGGCAGCTTCATCCTTAGCATCTTTTTCCCAATATACTCTGCATCCCTCCTCAGCACATGTCCAAACCAATGTAATCTTGCCTCTCTAGCTTTGTCTCCAAACCTTCCAACCTGGGCTGACCCTCTAATATACTTATTCCTACACCCGTACCACCCTCGTCATACCCACTGCAAATCTTAACATCTTTAACTCTGCCACGTCCAGCTGTGACTCCTGCCTTTTTGTCAGTGCCACTGTCTCCAACCCATATAACATAGCTGGTCTTACTACCCTCTTGTAGACCTTCCCTTTCACTCTTACTGGTACTTGTCTGTCATAAATCACTCCTGACACTCTTTTCCACCCACTCCATCCTGCCTGTACTCTCTTCTTCACGTCTCTTCCACACTCACCATTACACTGAACTGTTGATCACAAGTATTTAAACTCATCCACCTTCGCCACCTCTGCCTCCTACATCCTCACCATTCCTCCATCTTCCCTGTCATTCACACACATATATTCTGTATTAGTCCTGCTGACCTTCATTCCTCTTCTCTCTAGAGCATATCTCCACCTCTCCAGGGTCTCCTCCACCTGTTCCCTACTCTCACTACAGATCATAATGTCATCTGCAAACATCATAGTCCACGGGGACTCCTGTCTGATCTTGTCTGTCAACCTGTCCATCACCATTGCAAATAAGAAAGGGCTCAGAGCTGATCCTTGATGTAATCCCACCTCCACCTTAAACGCATCCGTCACTCCCACCGCAGACCTCACCACTGTCACACTACCCTTGTACATATCCTGTACCACTCTTACATACTTCTCTGACACTCCCAACGTCCTCATACAATACCACAACTCCTCTCTAGGTACCCTGTCATATGCTTTCTCTAAGTCCACAAAGACACAATGCAACTCCTTCTGACCTTCTCTGTACTTCTCCATCAACACTCTCAGAGCAAACATCGCATCTGTAGTGCTCTTTCCTGGCATGAAACCATACTGCTGATCACTAATCATCACCTCCCTTCTTAACCTAGCTTCCACTACTCTTTCCCATAACTTCATGCTGTGACTGATTAATTTAATCCCTCTGTAGTTACTACAGCTCTAAACATCACCCTTATTCTTAAAAATCGGTACCAAAACACTTTTTCTTCATTCCTCAGGCATCATCTCACTTTCCACAATTTCATTAAACAATCTAGTTAAAAACTCCACTGCCATTTCACCTGAACACCTCCATGCTTCCACAGGTATATCATCTGGACCAACAGCCTTTCCATTCTTCTTCCTCTTCATAGCTATCCTTGCTTCCTTCTTGCTAACCCACTGCACTTCATGATTCAGTATCTGCACATCATCCAACCTTCTCTCCCTCTCATTCTCTTCATTCATCAGCCCCTCAAAGTGCTCTTTCCATCTGCTCAACACACTCTCCTCGCTTGAGAGTACGTTTCCATTATTATCCTTTATCACCCTTACCTGCTGCACATCTTTACTAGCTCTGTCCCTCTGTCTAGCCAATCGGTACAGGTCCTTTTCTCCCTCCTTAGTGTCCAGTCTTTCATACAACTCTTCATACGCCTTATCCTTAGCCTTCGCCACCTCTCTCTTTGCCATGCACCTCATCTCCTTATACTCTTGTCTACTTTCTTCATCTCTCTGACAATCCCACTTCTTCTTCGCCATCCTCTTTCTCTGTATACTCTCCTGTACTATACTCATTCCACCACCAGGTCTCCTTGTCCTCCGTCCTCTTGTAAGATGTCACACCAAGCACCTTTCTAGCCACCTCCCTTACTAGCTCTGCTGTAGTTACCCAGCTATTTGGTAACTCTACACTGCCACCCAGTGCCTGTCTTAGTACTTCCCTGAACTCCACCTCACAATTAACCTTTTTCAGTTTCCACCATTTGATCCTTGGTGCTGCCTTTACACTCCACCTCCTCTTCTTGATCACCAATGTCATCCTGCAAACCACCATCCTATGCTGCCTAACTACACTTATATAAAAATAAAGAATAAAAATAATAGTAAACATTATAAGAAATAAACTTATTTCAAGAAGAACAATTATAGTTTAGCTGCCCTTAACTTTAAAACTGGGGTAATGAAAACAATATCATGAACACCTGGGTGAATATCGGCATTGATCTTAACTTGCCAGAACAATTCTCTATACTAGTTTCCCAAGCCCCTCCTCTAGCATTATGGGGTATAGTATCAATGATTCCAAAAAAGGATTTCTTGAAATTGTTAAAAAATGTAGCATGTTTGTAATGTGCACTGTTGGAATTCTTTGTCTGTATAATATAATAGTGTTCATATATACACTTTTTTTAATTGTCTTTCGGTCTTGCCTCTATAAAAAGCTGGGCAAGTCCCACATAGTGCAATATACAGTAATCCCTTACTATTACAATTCACATGTTTGAAAAATATTTTGGTTTTATTGATATCCTCCAGATAAATCTCTGGGCTTTCTATAATATATTTACAATAATTACAGCTCCCACATTTCTTTTTACCCTTTCTCGTTGAAAGGGAATTATTCAAATTATCTAGATCACTATACCTTTCAAACAATCTTTTTAAGTTTGACATTGTTTTATATACAAAATTAGGAGAGTCCACCAGTAAATTATAAAGGTGTGCATTAGCCCTAAAAATATTCCTGTGTTTCATCACCAAAACCCAGTTCATCTAAAAAGAAATTATGATCCCTGTTGTTGACATTACTAGGTTTTTTCCCAATACCAATGCTCAATAATTTATTTTTAATCATTTCTAACATAGTATGATGGTAACCATTCTTCAAAGATATTTGCTCTAAAACATTGGCCTCTTTCTCAAATCTTTCTTTGTTCAAAGTCATCCTTGCAATTCTAATAAATTGTCCTCTAACCAAATTCCTTTTAAAATGGAGGGGGGTGGTAACTCTTTGAAATGCTAATATGCATTAGAAAAAGTGAGTATTCTGTATATTACAGATTCAAAAAAGTAGTGTCCAAATAACTAACATTTTCACAGTGAAATTAATGGGCACATTTTAGAAAATCAACTCAACAGGGCCATTCCACAAAATAAAAATATCATCTAGAAACCTCTGGTACAATTTACAATGAGAATGCAAACTGGCTGGAAAAACATGTTCCATTTCCCATGCCCACATAATAAAATTGCCATAACAGGGGCACATGAGGCACCGCATTGCAACCCTCTAGGCCTGTTTGTATACTTTGCCTTCAAAATAAATTATTTGATAATACTAAATCCATAATAGTTACTAACAAGGAAATCACATTGTTCCCCAAATTATTAAAGTGAATTAAGTCATCATTAAACATGTGGTGAGACCCTCATCCTTGGGTATACATGCAAACAGATCTACTGCATCTATAGTGAGAAAATATTTTTCTTTCCATAAATCTGGAGAGATACTCCTTAAAATATCCCAAGAATCCTTTAGGATATGAGGGATCTGTTGGAAAAGTGTTTTCAGTAGTATGCCTATGTATACCCTAAGGGATATGTCTTGGAACCCTAATATGTAACTATGGGTCTCAATGCAGGGGTAATAAGATCCTTGTGTACTTTAGGTATCTCAAAAATTGAGGGAATAAAGAGAGATCTGTTAGACAGAAATTCAAGTAGGGTTTTGGAAATGGTCCCCTGAAATTGACAGTCATCCAAAAATACATCAGTCTTACTGTAAACTATATTCATTTCATTTTGAGATACTAACTTTTAGGTGTGACTATTCTGTAGAATTTCAAACATCCAACTTACATAGTCAATAGTATCAAAAATAACCACTCTGCCTCCCTTGTCAGGTTTCAACATTTTAATATTTTTGTTATTTGTGAATACTGTTAAAAGAAATATTTGATCCTGAATTAAATTATGGAAACTTCTAGAAAAATGGGTGGAAAAATGCTTACGGATGTCTGACTTATGGCCCCTTCCAGAAGCTAAAACCAAAGAGAGACAAAATCACACACACACACACACACACACACACACACACACACACACACACACACACACACACACACACACACTCTCTGTAGATGAGACACCCCTCACCTGAACATACTCACATAAACCCTCACCCATTCACCCATGATTATATATAAAGGGATGTATATGTTTAGTGTCACCAGGCTGTATTAATATTTATGTGAATAAGTCTTTGTGTATGTATTTTTATGCTATTTGTGAATGGTTAAGAATTTTCTGAAGAGCCCTTGTTAATTAAGTGCTATTATGTGCGTATAACAATTTGGATTTTTATTGGTTAATTTGTGTGTGTGTGTGTGTGTGTGTGTGTATATATTTATATATATATATATATATATATATATATATATATATATATATATATATATATATATGACCATTTACTTAGCTTTTATTATGCATTGAGAAAGAGATTTGTTCGAAAGCTTTGCGTGCATTTTGTGTTTTTATTAAAAGACTTAAACTGTGTATTTTTTGCCTATTTTCTGCTGTTCTTTTTATCTGTGGCTGGAGGATACTTTAGTTCCATTACATGGTGGTTTTGCTGCTGTTTTTGGATTTGTTGTTCGTCTGGAACATGTTATCTGGATAGTCAGCATGGTGTATTGGTTACCTCAAAGACTATGAGTGGTACTAATACTACTTCCAAGAGACTACAGAACATGCTGAATGTTGCCAATAACCCTCTTCTTCTAGTTTATGCCAATGATAGTTTAAAAGAGGCTGAACCTGTTTCTAATGATGTTGAAAAGGAAGTGAAAGGTGAACTGCTTTCTAAAACATGATCTTTGATGTATAAGACTGAACAATTAAAAAAGCTGCAATGGCAGCGGTACAGTTTTTGTGTTTATCTTGAGTTGGGCATAGCTCCGAGGGACTATGCACCACAAAAATGCCCACTTATGGCAATAAATATGTTGAATTATTACAAAAGTGGCAAGAACTGAATCTTAAGTTGAGAGTGGATTATATGTGCTTAATAAATTACTTTTTTATTAACGTTGAGGCCAGTTTAAAAGAGGAAATTGAGACTATTGAAGATGAACTGGTGTGTTCACCTCACTTTAATTTAGTCTCAGTTAATTATAATAACATGACAGATAAGATTCAAGTGTTTGAAGAAAAATTAATCTTGTTAAAAAGTATAAACTTTTTCGCGATCTGAATGATTTTAAGAGGCAACAGGTTTTTTATTGGCCAAAGAGAAAGGGTAGTTCATCTACCAATAATCTACCTGGTAATGTCATAGCCATGCCTCCTGACTTAAATATTCCATCTACGTCTTCTTTGGGAGCAGAACAGAATGGTTTGCAGCTAAATGAGGCTGTAGTTTCTGCTCTCATTACTCTGACTAAATGTGGCTTGGCAGTTACTGATTTGGGTGCTTTTACAAATAATAGTTGTGATGAACCTGTTAAGACACTAAAGGGCCCATTTGTTGAAATAGTGGATTACGAAACTATTCCTATTCTGTCCACTAGTTTGTCTATATCTACTGTTAATCTAGCTACAGGTTCTTTAGAAGCAACTCATGTACAACTGCATATTCCAGTAAAAATTTGCAAAGAACCAAGAGGAAGAAGCAAAATAAGACAGAGACTGGATTCAGTGGGACAAAATGGACAAATTATTGAACAGAAGAAAATGAATTACAACAAGGTAGGCCCAATCACAAGAAGTTAGGCAGTATTACATTAAATGCTTGTGAAAATTTTTGTAATAATGTTGTGAACCTTTCAAAATGTGTTTTTAGTAAAGCAGAATTATCTTTGTTAAATAAAGGTTTAACTTTTGTTCCTTCCCTTTAAGGAAATATTAATGAAGCTCTAACAGAATTGAGGCTATTCGCTAGAAGTGTAAACTTGAAATTGCTGTTTAAAGATGCTGCTGATAATGAAAGTCTTAAGTTAAAAAGGTCTAGCACATTTATACCTGTACATACATCTACTGTTAAAGCTTTTTAAGAAATGTGTAAACAGGATTTATATAAGATATTTTTTCAAGAAAATGGATGTTCTAAATTTTATAACTTGAGTTCAGATGAAAGAGAATCCCTCTGTACGTTATGTTCAAGTGAAGATAACATAATTAAATTAGCAGATAAAGGAGGCAAAATGTTTGTAATGGGAGTAGATTTGTATAATAATTTGATGAGTGAATTGTTATCTGATATGCAAACATTTAAGCATGTAAATGTCTCTGTTGCCAATAACATCATTTATAGGGTTAAAGAATTCTTATATGGTTTACTAGTGTATGGTGATTTAAATCCTGATGAATATAATTATCTTTATATTACACATCCTGTTATGCCCTTTATTTATGGTTTACCTAAAATACATAAAAACCTGAATTTACCCCCTATGAGACCTACAGTGGCTGCAAGTAAATGGGTTACAATAGCCATATCTAAGTACTTGGATGAATAACTGAAACCTCTCCTAAAGATCAGTCCTGCTTTTACTAAAGATACAAATGATTTTTTGAATGTTTTGAAAGTATGGTCTGAAGTTAATGAACCAAATGGTTTGTTATTAAGCACTTTAGACATTGAGTCATTGGTTACAGTGATACCAAATGATTTGGGAGTACAATATATTTGAGAATATTTAAATATACATAGTCAGTTTATAACAAATAAGATAGAACTTTTATGTTCCATGTTAGAGATTATCCTAGAAAATAATATTTTTATGTTTAACAATGAACTTTACCATCAACAATCAGTAATGGGTATAGTTTTTGCGAACACATATGCTAATTTAGTTCTAGCTAGATGGGAAGAACAGTACATTTTTGAAAGTATTAATCCCATATTACATAGAAATTGTAATGTTTTTAAGCATCTTGTTAATGCCATTTTTCTGCTTTGGAAAGATACTGCAGACAAGTTGAATGCTTATGTTAGGTTTTTACATGATAATACGTTTCTTGCCTTTGATCTGAGCTATGATACCATTAAGGTTATTGTTTTGGGTATAACTATTAGTATTACAGGTAATGGTTTTAATGCAACATTGTTAAGAAAAATGTACAGGCTACACATTATGTACACTCCCAAAGTATGCATCCTGAATATACATTTAGGGGCATTGTATATAGCCAATTTTTACGAGCCAGTAGATTAAATACTAATAATGAAGAATTTCATCATGAGTTAGATTATATGATGAGAGACTCCCAACAGAGAGGTTCTTTTTAATGCAACAATTTTTAAGAAAAATGTACAGGCTACACATTATGTACACTCCCAAAGTATGCATCCTGAATATACATTTAGGGGCATTGTATATAGCCGATTTTTACGAGCCAGTAGATTAAATACTAATAATGAAGAATTTCATCATGAGTTAGATTATATGATGAGAGACTTCCAACAGAGAGGTTCTAATGAGTATTTACTTCAGGAAATGAGAAATATATCTATAAATGAACGTACAGATGTAGGGAGACCATACTTGAGAGTTAGTAATATAGATGGTAATCACATTAATAATGTTGATCGATGGTAATCACATTAATAATGTTGATCGAACATCATCTAAAAGACCTGTTAGATATTTAATGAGGTATAACAGACATACACAATCCATTAAAGAAATTATTAAGAAATATTGGCCTATTCTGACATCTAATATAGAGATTAAAAATATTATTAGAGCTAAACCTATGTTTGCACATAAAAGAGAAAAAAATCTTAAACAATGATTATGTTATAAGGATATGCCACGTGATGTAAAATCATTATCTATAGTTTCTAGGGGTACTCATCCCTGTCATCATTGTACTTATTGTAATGTTATTAATACTGAATTGATATTTCAACATCCTATTTCTAAAGTAAATTTTGAGTTTAGAACACATGCTACTTGTCAAACTGAAAATGTGGTATACCTCGCAAACTGTGTAGCCTGTTCATGTTTTTAAATAGGTAAAACCAATTTGAAGTTAAAACAAATAATTTGTTCACATTTGTCAGAAATACGTAGAGGTGATGGCAATAATGCATTGTTTAAACATATTCAGTTGATGGGTAATTCTCATAATTTTTAATTTCATGTTATTCAAGTAGTAAGTGTAGGTAGATGAGGGAGAGATATTAAACTTCTGACTGAACTAACTGAATGTAAATGGATTGATTATTTTAGAGCATTTAAAAGTCCAGGTTTAAACAGTCCGAATAGCTTCAAACCTACACTTAAACTTAAGCATGATTATATATGAAGGGGTATATGTTTAGTGTCACCAGGCTGTATTAATATTTATGTGAGTAAGTCTTTGTGCATGTATTTTTATGCTATTTGTGGATGGTTAAGAATTTTCTGAAGAGCCCTTGTTAATTAAGTGCTATCATGTGCCTATGGCAATTTGGATTTTTATTGATTAATAATTTGTATATATATATATACATATATATCTATATCTATATATATATATATATATATATATGACTATTTACTTAGCTTTTATTATGCATTGAGAAAGAGCTTTGCTTTTTGTGTTTTTATGAAAAGACTTATAATGGTGTATTCCTTGCCTATTTTCTCTTGTTACCCATTCACACAGCAATACCTACACACACACACACAGACATACACACACTTGGATTTTTATTGATTAATAATTTGTATATATATATATACATATATATCTATATCTATATATGACTATTTACTTAGCTTTTATTATGCATTGAGAAAGAGCTTTGCTTTTTGTGTTTTTATGAAAAGACTTATAATGGTGTATTCACACAGCAATACCTACACACACACACACAGACATACACACACACACACATACACACACACACACACACACACACACACACACACACACACACACACTATTCATAACTTTTTCTTGTTGCCCATATATTTATTAGTTTTGATTACATTTGTCTTGGTTTGCTATACAAGCTTTTGAAATTGTAAATAATCGTACCTGGTTTATGCAGAAAATATCAACCAGCCAATTTACAAAGCACAAGGTCAGAAATAGTTGGTTAATTTCTTATACTCTGAAGTCTGTGTGTGCCACTTTGCAGGAAATAGAAGATCATAATTTTGCTGGAAAGCCAATTATTTATTTTTTCCTGAGACTGGAATTATGTCTACAGTGGGAATGGGTGCACAAAGCAGCCTACTATTTCTAGAAAAACCCTTGCAGCTAAATGTTTTATGTACTTTTCTTTTGCTACAGTTTAACCTGATCTATTTGATCTTTTGTGCATCGACATGGCTATCAAACAACTTTATCTTACCTCATGTAGTTTGATGACATAAGTGTAGCTATTCAACAGTGCTTGTGGTTATGTTCCATTCTGGGGAAAAGTTAATGAAAGTTCTAACTGAGTGTGGTTGTGTAACAAAATGGACTTTTTAATTATTTTTGCTATGCCTTTTTCCCTTCTTATATTTTGTTTTCTGCCCATTATTATTAATTAATCCAGGAATATACTGCAAACATTTAGTTTCATAAAACTTTATGAAAGTAGCTTCACTCACATCTAGAGAAATGGTGTCCTCATTCATTTTTGCTTTAAAATGTATCTGTAGTGAGCCAAAGGAGTTTGAATTGGAGGCAACTAAGATAGAGAATAGATTTGTGAGAAGGGATTATAATGCTACCCTAATTAGACAGGCTAGGGAAATGGCCTCAAAAGAAAGAAGGGGGGAATTGTTAAAAGTTGAACCTAGGAATATTATGCTAAGGGTAGGGTCACCTAAGGTTAGGTTTATTACTACTTATAGCACGAACACCTTCAAGATTAGGAGGCAATGGAGAAATATTGGCATATATTAAAATGGATTAATTTTTTGATCAATGTCTAGGGAATAAATGTGAATTTAGATATCAGAGGGGCAAAAACATTGGGGAATGTCTTTTGTCTGTAAGAAATGGGATACAACTAGTACAAAAGCTAATAGTAGTAAGGTGGTTGGTAGTGCTATGTGTGGTAACTGGGTATATACTCCAAATGTTTTTTTCAATTAGGCACCTTATTGTGTGTAATACGGAGTGGGTTATCTATATGGCAGGGCTTTCTATGTGGGAGAAACCTCAAGGGCATTTAAGAACAGGATTGCTGTTCTTATTAGTGATATTAATTGTAAACATTTGAGGAGTGCGTTATGTAAGCACAGATTGGTACATGCTGTGGCTCACTTTATTTTTGTAGGTTTGGATAATTAAGGGGAACTGGATTGTCTAACTCATTTAAACATCAGCTATTAGATAAAAAGAAAAAGTTGTGTATTATAACTCTTGGGGCGATGTATAAACCCAAACTGAATGAATATTGGTAAAAAATATTTGGATTGTGAGTATTAAATATATATATTTATTTAAATATGATAGCTGTATTAAGATTTAAATGTGTATGGATATGTGGCTGTTTTTGAAATTGGGATCTGTTGGTTTAAGAGGTAACTCTTTTAAAAGTGAAAGAGGTGTGTCTCCATTGCTGCACTGATGACACAAAAAGCAAAACCACTCTGCTGTTGAACATGGTGGCTACTGGAGCTGGTATTTGTGCAAAAGCCTATTTAAACTGCTATTTGGAGACGTCTGTCTTTATTAAAGACATATTTGCATGAAAAGCTGTGTTTGAGTGCTGGATTTTTGGTGGTGTTGATACATTTATTATTCCGTGCACCAGAACTGGTTCATGCACCTAGTTATGTAGGTATATATATATATATATATATATATATATATATATATATATATATGGATCTAGGACTTTTGAATGAAAGTTCAAAAGCCCGAATCTATTACCTCCGAACACACTTTAATGAAAGCGCTTTCATTGAAAAAGAGCTTTCATTAAAGTATGTTAAAAAAACCCCCACAAAATCTACTTGAATGCAGGGGGGCTAGCCCCCCTGTACCCCCAAATGTGGGGGCCCCCCACACCCCCTACTTTAATATTCTCACTCCAAGGTTGCACTACAGTGGGGAAAAGGGAATTTTCCCTTACGACACCGTAGTATGACCGGAACAACAAGCATACTTGTGTGAAACTGCTGCTTTGGTGAACAGCACTTTTGCGAAAGTATGCTCACCAAATTGGGATTTGGTGAAACAAGCAGTCGAGTATCTGTACAAATCCCAGGCCGAGACCAGAAGATCAAAGTTTTGAAACTTTGAAAATGAAATAAAAAAAAAATAAAAACAAAAACTTTTTTTATGTTTTGCATGGGGGCAAGCACTCCCTGCACCCTCACACCCCCTGCTAAATAAATATCCCATCTCCCAGATCACACTAAAGTGAGGAAAATGGTAAATATCCCGTTCAGCACTATATGGCAACCTCCATTCAAAATGTTTAAGTTTCAAAACTTCGATATTATGGTCTCGGCTATTTGAAGTTTGAAGGTTTGAAACTTCAGGCTTCTGAAGGGGATTCATGTACATATATGATGTGTCAGGTCTCTCAAGTACATTTTGATAATCCTTATATATGCAAACTTATTATGATGTAGCCAAAATTATTCTAAAGAGAAAAAAGATAGTATCCATTGATAGTTTACATAAGTACAGTTTATGTCAGCATTTGTAATTAGTAGATATCCATTTAGATATCACTGTAATTGTACTCATTTCATTTTCACAAAGAACAGGGTTTTTATTCAGAAATTCGGAAAATGGAGATACAATTTACTTTTTTTTAGTTTTTATTTATCATTTTATGTACAACTGCTATGGGATAGCAAGGAGTATTTACTAATGCATGAAAGAGGTATTTGATCATAATACTTGGGCAAATAATTGAACATCTTCCCCAAATTCTGGTACTTGATTACAGTCAAACAAAATGTGTTGCCAATAAGATCTGTTCTCCAAACTGCATCACCAGCAATTGTAATTCTTGCTATTCCATGGCTACTAATAAATGCTCTGTGAATAATTTTCAGTGCAAACTGTATAAATAAAGATGTTATGTTTTTTTGCTGAACATGTTATGTTGTACATAAAATTTGGATAGTTATTCTGAGTTAAATAACTCCACTCATTTTGGTGTAAAATATCTTTGTGATAATGCAATTCTATATAATTGTGCTACAATTGTATTAATTGTTGCTTCCTTCAATAATATAGATTTGTTGTAATGCAAAATACTGGATAGTTATTTTCTTATGTTTTAGTCATATTTTGCATTTTTATAAATGCAAACATTCTAATTTTTTGAATCAGTAATTAATCTTCTGAACTGAGTCTGTACTTACAAACTGGATGGTGCAGTGGTGCAGAGGTAGTGTTGTTGCCTCACAGCAAGAGGTTCTCCGGTTCAAATCTTCGCTGGGGTTCCTTCTGTGTGGAGTCTGCATGTCCTCCCTACATTTGTGTGGGTTTCCTCCAGGTGCTCCGGTTTCCTCCCATGTTACAAAGACATGCGTCTGGAGTGTTTCTCCCCGGGTCTCCACTGAAAATTGGCTTTGCTCCAAGTCAGACTTTCCCGGTTAACAAATGTTAAATAAAAAAATAAAATAAATACAAACAGTATTATCTTTTCATAATTACAATACTATCTTTTGATAATTGTATTTCCATTTGGACAATTAAACGAATATGGTAAACTGTCAGTCCTCTAAGCCAAATGTGACTGTTACATCAAAACCTTCAATAAATCTTCATGTAAAGAAGATTGGAAATATAGAGAAAACCCATTTTTAGATGTTAGATATTTGTATAGAAAATGTTTCAAGGATTTCAATATAGCATTTGTGTATTTAGAGTTTGTGGGAATATACATTTTAGGTCATTGTTTAATATCCAAAACTTTCTATTATCTTGATTTCATATTTTAAATGTCTTATCCATACATAATATTTCACACCTCCCTCTCAGCTCTCCTTAACCCTCTGTCTGCTCTCAAAGTTGTCATGCCAATACAGCCCCTGGTTCCTTTGCTCCAGCCAGACTATTTCTGAAATAACTAGTACAAAACACACACTGTCAGCAGTCAGGAAATCTTGAAAAGGTTTTCTTGTGTAGTCGAACACAAATAGCAGCAACCAAAGAATTCAGCAATAAAATCCACTTTAATAGTAAAACTGGAAAACCATCGGATTGAACGCTTTCATCCCCTGACCAGGGATTTCATCAGAATCAACACTTGTTTCATTTGAACCTATTTAAACACAGATAAAATGACATCACAAATTAATTAATTAATAATAAACAACAAGTAAAAACACTTCTACCAATAAACTCATGTCTAAAATCATATATAAAAATGTTAAAACTGAAAAGTTTTTTATCTTATTAATTTAATCAGCATATCTATGACTATGTCAGTCAATGAATACAATTTAATAAAATGTGGCTTTGTGAACCAAGATGGGTTTAAGGGAAATTGTTTCATTTAAGCATGGGCTGTGACTGGCTTGTAACCTTATCTGCCAATCTGCCATTTTGTCTTTCTTGCTTCTATATAACTTCTATAGTCATCTCATCTAGGGTTGGGCAATACTTTTTCTAAAATAGCAAATGTAAAACCATTAAAATTGGTGCATCCTTCTGAATGTTTAAAAAGTGCATTAGTGGTGTTGTGTATGGATATATGATAAATGTGTTCGTAAATCCTGTCCCTCAAGCGTCTCTCGGTCTTTCCAACGTAGAACGCGGGACAGGATTTACACATTGCCAAATACACAACCTCTTTTGTCTGGCAATTTCCTTTGCCAAACCAAACTTTGGATTTTAAAGTGTATATGTAGTGTTATATTAACCTTATCACAGATGTATCTACATTGGGAGCATGTCCCACACGTTTTGGTACCTTGTTTGAGGTTACCACAACCTCTACACTTTCCCTCAAAGAATTTTTTGAAGTTTATACCTGTTTTAAAAACAAATAAGGGCTTAGGTCCTGCAATGGACCACAGGGATGGATTACTTTTCAAAATGGCCCAGTTCTTTTCTACTATATTAATAACTTCATTTGCCCTAGTCCAATATGGAACAACCACGGCTATTTCATAACTATCATTTTCTGCATTCTCAACTACTGTAACTGTATTGTGCAATGTAAAAGGAATCCCTAGGAGGGGTTTATATCTCTTTCCCCAATCTTTAAGAACATATTCCAGGTTTTCCTTAACTAAATTATTTGGTAACCCCTTTCTAAAAACATATTGGCTACCTTGTTTAATTCTCCTTTCACATCTTCTTCCTGGGAAGTCATTCTGGCTACACGGATGAATTGTCCTTTGATGATACTTTTCTTTTGGTGTTGTGGATGGTTAGTAGAATATTCAAGGCAGGAGTTGCTAAAAGTGGGTTTCCTATAAATTTTTTAAATAAACCCTGTTTTTCCTTATTCTATGCATGTATCCAAGTAATTAATACTTTGGTTACTACTGGTCTAGGTAAATCTCAGGAAACTATTTCTGAAATAAACCTAGTGGTGGATGAAGCCTCCAACTTCTGAGGGACTCTACGTTATGGTACTCTCTTTTAATGCTTGGGGAGTGAGGAATACCTCTGGGAGCAGGGGACATGACACCAGAAGTTATCATATATGCAATGGCTTGTGAAATGTCCCTTCCCCATCACTTCTCTTACTCTGCTGTCCTCAGTTGCTCAGCTGCATGGGAAATGAAGACAGATCTGAGGACATAAATGTTCTGGCCCCTTAGGGTGGCCTGCTTCCTTACCCTTCCACACATCTAGCTTGGTGGTCTGTCTTATGAGCTCTTACCTCTACAGAGGTTAGCATGATCTTTGCCTGGAATGTTAACTTCCACCAGTGTAGGTATGCTGCTCCCTATCAGTACCATTATGTGCCCAAGCCACAAACTGAGCTTTGGTTGCCCTGGTTAGTCATGGGGTTATCCCTTATACCAGCACTGGACATTAGTGTCCTGCTGTTCAGACTATGTATCAGCTGATCCAGGCATTTTTAAGTACTTTGGATGATCTTTCCCATCTTTCTAAAGCCATGGAGAATACCTGTCTTATTATTTTGTGTTGTTTTGTAATATTTCTTGGTGGTCTACTGGACTGACTGCTAAGTTCTCCAATAGCAGTCACATTTAGGCTTTAACAACTCTAATTTCATGAGCAGACATTATTATTTGTGTCCTGCTTTTTAAAGTAGTTTTCATTTTATCTAGAATTTTTTTTCTTTTCTTTGGATGATCTCTCCCACTTTTGTAAAGACGTGCAGCACTCCTCTTGTATTATTTTGTGTTGTTTTATAATATTTCCTGGTGGTCTAGTTGACTGACAGCTAAACTCCCCAAAATCAGTCACTTTTAGACTTTAAAACTTTCCCCTTTATGAGCCACAAGATGAACGGGTATCTGGCAGTGACATAAAGATGCAAAGACAAGCTTCATGCAAATTTGCATGATTATATTGATTACAGGGATTTGAGTAGATGGGTCAGCTTTTATGTAAGTATTTTCAAATGTTTTCAAATACTGATTAGACTAGGAGATAATCAGAATACCTTGTTTCATTTTATTTTAAGCAAGGCATATGTCTTTTTTGATAGGGGTATTTTCAGAACTGATTAAGCCTTTTTTATGGCAACTGACAAGAATTTTTTTACCAATGTCCAAAGAGTTGGTAACAAACATAATGAATCAAATTGGATTATATATTTTAGATGTTATCATTTGTGGTATATTTAATTGCAGGACAATTTTAATTATACCTGATGGTTTATTACATTTTTAAACATTATTAGTTTGCTGTTCTTTATATTAACTTTTTTGATCATTAATACTTAGAAAAAATAGTTAAGAGAATGACATTCAAAAAGTTATATGTTTTTGATGCATATCTATTGCAAATATGGATAATTTAATTAGTTATGCAGGAGATCAAGTAATAAGTTTCTCAGGAAATGCAAAGGGTGTAGGGTGTAGATGAAATCTACAGATGATTGTTTAATCAACTGTTGTAATTATAGGAGGCTGGATGATTTAAAAGATATTATTGCTGGCAACACATTAGATAATTTAACAGAGTGTGGATGTAGAATTATTGTGCTTTAATTATGAATAAGGATTTCATTTCCAACTGGCTAGATGAAATAAGAATTGATGATGTTAGAAATGTGTCTAAAAATCCAAAAGGTAGGTATGGATAATATAGTAAATGTTGACATAATAATACAACAGAGTGAAAAGGATACAACAGATTTTCATAAATTCCCTAGAAATCATTCTGATGGGAGTAGGATTAATAGTTGTGATACATCTGCTGCTGACAGCACAATAACTGAATGTAAAACTGTGACTACATCTACCACTTAAAAGAGAATGAAAAATAATAAATACTTAGTAAAGAATAAAATAAATTTAGGTATTAATAGTAATATGAAATTTGGAAAGAAGTGAGTTAAAATGATAAGGGAGACAATATGTTAGAACTTAATTTCAAACAATTCTTACAACAAAGGAGCTAAAGGACTTGATTGAAGGTGATATACTTAGTACAGAAATACTGACAAGAAGAGCACTGAGTGGTTCATCACTTAATATAGTAACCACCATTAGTCTTCAAGTCACACATACTGTAGTGCATATAGTTTCAGACTTGCATTCAGTCATGTGTAGTAAGGGAGGCAACACTGGTACTAGTGAAGAAATAAAGAAAGACTATAAAATGTTGGTGTTAGGGGAGTCTATATTTAAGAAGTCAGTTAAAGGGTTGTATAACTTAGATGTGCAGAGTGACAGTTTCTCCTTTACCAGGCTTAAAGTTGGGGATGTTGTTTCATTACTGCATAGGCTGCAAAAATAACTATAACTTAATTCTAATTCATATTTGAACAAGTGATTTGAAGAATATACCTTTAAATTCCATGAAGGAAAATTCAAGATTTTAGAATTACTGTAAAAAGGTATGTGGATGTACTATCAAAATATTATCCCCTCCCCAAGATGGTATAATTACTTATTTACCAGAGAGCATCTGTTTAATTCTTGGCTAAGGCAGGCATGTTCAGTGTACCATGTTAATTTAATAACAACATGGGAGGATATTGTTTATGATATGCATATGTTTCCCAGCAATTTATATAGTTGAAGTACTTATGGTACAGTATTTATGGTAGGGAAATGTCAGAATGGATCAAGCCTTTTTAGGACAATGGATAATCACAGAATTGCCCATGGTAGACTCAGTGAAAATGTTTTTACCAATGCCCAAAGTGTTGGTAATAAACATAATGCATTAAATAGGATTATACATATTAAATGTTGTGGAAGGTTGGAATTCAATTGCGTTAACCTTTCCTGCTTATAAAAAATATGAATGCTTGATGAAGAACTTTAGAGGAGGTGGTAGGGTGTTAATTTTGGTTCAGGACAGTATTCCATCTAATTAATATGGAAATATAATTAATTGCATATTTTGGTAATTGATTTGTATAATACTCCTCAAGTTGTTAGAGTTGTGGCTTGTTATGGAATACCAAATCTGGATAATGACACCAATGAATATTTTTTAAAACACCTGGACAATAGTTTATATAATATTCTTTTATGGGGTGACTTCAACCATCTGGATATAAACTGTGGAGTACTGTACTAATTAATTTTCTCAACAGGTTTTAAGTATGGTTCATTTTTACAATTTATAGCAGATGGTTAAGGAGCATATTTAGTAATAGAACTTTGGATTTGATATTTACCAACACCTGTGGATCCATTTCCAATGCAGAAATTGGTACACCATTAAGAAGGCCAGACCACAGTTCTATTAGCGTTACACTACAAAACTGCAAACCTCTCCACAAGGTTAAAAAAGCTGTAATTATGGTAGAAATTATTATAAAGTCATACAAGAGAAATTAAGTAAGGTCAATTGAATAAAAGCATATGATGTGGAGAATTTGTACTGTGGTTACTCTACATTAAAAACATATTAAAAGATGGAGATGAACAAACTTCTAAAATGATCATTGGTAAATGCAAAATATTCTTTATTGGTAGAGTAAATGCCTTTTCAAAATTTATAAGAGGAAAAGGAGGAACAAGACTAAACAAAACTATGCTTAATATGATAGTAAAACTATTTGAATTAAGATAATTGAAAAGAGAAAGAGTTATGAAACTTTGTTAGCAACTGTCACTATAAATATTATTATGGGTATGCTAATTCCTTCAGGAAATTTAAAAATACTGTCAGATCTGTTAGTGTGAATACTCAAACCATCTTTGATTTTACTAGCATAGCTAAGGAATTTATATAATATTTCCCATTTATATGCTCTAAGAATTCCAGTTTACTAGAACCCTTGGAATGGTTGGATTTTATTGACACAGCAGATTTTGAATACCCTGTTATTACTCATAATATGCTGATTAAATCATTTAATACGTTGTCTAGGATGACTTCCATAGAGCCAAACAATATTCCTTTGATGTTGTTGTTGTCTTTCGGCTTTTCCCGGTTAGGTGTTGCCACAGCGGAACTCCAGCCTGCTAATGATTGGCAGTAGATTTTGACGAATGCCGAGGTGACAGCTCAATGTTCAACCTTCAATGAAGGCACATCCATTTACGCATGTCTTTTGAACGCCCACCCAACTGCGGGGAGGACTTGCAGACTCCACACAGAAGGCACTGCCCACACTCCAGCCGAGAATCAAACCGGAGAACCTCTTGCTGTGAGGCAACAACACTACCACTGCACCACCGTGGATGTACAGTATTGATTCTTAATTTAGTGGAGGAGTTAGGTCAATTATTGCCAGGTATGTTTAATTCATTATTAATAAAATTGATTCTTCTTATTTTTTAGAAAGTGTCTAGTATTACACCAATATACAAAAAGGGGAAAAATGATGAAGTGTGCTATTACAGGCCTGTTCATCTGACCTCCATTATTGGAAAGGGCTTTGAGAGATATGTCTCTGAGATTAAGGAATTATATAGGCACAATAAACAACTGTATGATATTAGCAAGCATAGTTTTATGAAATGGAGATCTACCCAACCTAACTTGTTAGAGTTTTATGATTAGGTAACATCAGTGGTTGATTTGATTAGATAACATCAGTGGTTGATTTAGGTTTGGGAGTACTGGTTATATATTTGGACTTGACTATTGCTTTTTGTAAGATTTAAAATACACTAGTTAAGAAAAGTTGTAACCATTATCTGATTGATTAGATTGTTAACTGGATGGTTGATAGAAAACAGAAAAATAGAATATTCTGATGATGTTCTTGTTAAATTATTAAAGAATGAGTACATTTTAATTGTCAGTTTGATCTTTTTGGTAGACTGTGGTTTTCTTTGTTTTTAAGTGTAAGTTTTTAAATACTTCTTGTGGTCACTGTTTTATAAGCTATGGCAATATTTATGCAAGATACAAAGTTTTTGGAGTTGAATACATGTAATGATTTAGGTGTTTCTATTTCCTCAAACATTTTGTTTTCTAAGCAGGCAGTTAGTGGTTTCCAAATGTAATATTCAGCTTGGGATATAATTAAGACATTTTATGATAGATAATTTACATTTGGTACATTAGGATAAGACATTTGTCAGACCCATTTTGGGTTATAATAAGGATTTTATCATTTATAATAATACTCAGTTGAACAGATTTCTAATCTGTTCAGTTGAGCATCATTTACAATGATACTCAGTTGAACACGTTAAAAATTGTCCAGAATTGATTCACTAAAAGAATTGAGTTATCTACTTTACATTATAAAGATGGATGTAAAAACATATCTTTATTTACTATTTATTACTATTAGTTTATAGGTAAGATGATACTGGTCTGTAGGGCCTTTAATGATATTGTCCTACAAGCACTTATAAATTTAAATATTAATGATTGCAATAAAACTCAGAAACACTCTAATTGTGCTTATAAAATAAAAAGATTTAGAACAAGTAAGAAAGGTTCATATATCATTCAGAAACTACCAGTATTATGGAATAAATTACCATTGTTTATATGTAAATCATCCAACTTGAATGGTTTTAAATTTAATTTTGATAAATGGTTGGGTGATTGGGTATACAATCCAATTTTTAAGGAGTTCCTTAATGGCCTCTTAACCTGAACACTGGATAGTGAACAAATGAATATATGAACATATTTAAAACCTTATGCATCTTTTTTATTTTTTACTATGTATCTTACCAGTGAATTATCAATTTGACTATTAATGGCAATGAATAATTTTGAACATCCTGGAGTGCTTTCCTTCCATTTTCTCATGTTTCAATATGATATTTGAAAGCAAATATACATTTATTTGGGGACCAAAGGAACATTTTAAACACATTGTTTTATGCTTTGTTATGAGTCTTGTTTGGCATTAAGGATATCGTTTAGGTTATATTTAATACTTTTGGCAATAATATAATTTCAGTCAGGATCCATCTATATTCAAATCTAAAGAATATAATTTTGGGAGTTAAACATTGTAGCTTAAATGTGATAACACTTTTGTAATTAACTTGAATGATATCTTATTGATTCCCTGTGGGTCCTGTGCAATTTTTTCTCAAGCGGGGGCTAGACGCTTTTTATGAGTGCTCAGAGTTTTTGCTAATACTGATCAGAGATGCCTTCCTTTTGATTTGTTGTCTGGGGCATTGATATCCACAGGCCGGGCTTTGAAGGATGTGCTTTTAGGTAATGTAATTCCTATGCAGTTTAATGTTCTGTAATTCCTGTTATATTTATTTTATGTGGATTATTCTGCATTTTGATTTATTAATATCTTTATCCTGATTACATTTTAATTTCAAAGTTCATTCAAAATGTTTTAACTTGTTGTTTCCTATAAGGGTACAGTGGTTAGGAAGGCAGACTTCCTGTGTATCCTGTAGGAGTATATTTGTCTTTACAGGAGACTTCCCCATACTCCTGAAATGAGTAAACGCATTACTGTTTTCAAAGTCTAATTGTGAAGATCTGGTAAAGGTGCATACATAAATCTTAGGCAACACGTTGGCATATATAAGCTGATATGCTTTGCTAAGTACACATAGTGAAATGATCAGTGTGGGATGTGCAGAAGTTATTGAGTATTTGCAAAAAGTTATGAAAAAAATGTAACATTTTCTACGTCTACATTAATAATGCAAAAACAGAATGTGATATTGTCTTGTTGTAGGTGGTGTATTCAAGCAGTGGATGCTACTAAAAAACTTATTAAACATGGTGGGGAATGTGAAGACATTCCAAGATATAAATGTGATTTTGCTAAAACAGTTATGACTATTACCTTTATTTTCACAACTGCATTCATTTCATAAAAGCTGTGTGACCTACAGGTGGTGCCACATTATACAAAACATTCAGGCACTCAGTTTTGCCAGTGATACTTGTTTTGGCTATCGGACACATATTGTTTTATGTAGTAATATTGTTTGAAATATTGTGATATTATTATATCTTTTAATTGCATAGAATTGGCAATATCATAAAACAGCCGTATGTTATCCCCTCTTGTCGTACATCATTGGAAAGCCCTTGATCACGTAAACAATTTCCTCACTGATATCTTAGATGTATCTTGTGAACTTACAGAGAGGTAACACTTTGCATGATCATAACAGTAACATTTTTGCCAAACAAAAGCACAGTTTTTCTTTCATAAATATACAATATAAAATCAGCATCTATGAATGGACCCTGGTACTAACACCAGAGTATAGTCCATTGTTTTTCAAATAGCTATCATATTTTACATTGTTTGTAACTCTCACCATTTAGCAGATATTATAAATATAATGAAGTATGTTTTCAGTACAGGATTTTGAAGAAAAGTTCTCAGGAAGCAATTGGTTTCTTTGCTTAGAAGATCTCAGGAAGTAGATGTGTTAATTAGCCTCCTGCTGTTTAGGATTAAATGAGTTAATGCATTATCTACATTTTATATGAATGCGTATATATTAATTAATGTTCATAATATGTAATATGGAAACAATAAAGGATCAGATTCAGTAAAGCTTATATTAAGTGTACACAATATGTATTCAAGAACATTCTTATTACATATTTTTGTGGTTTTTAGTCACTCGGTAAGATAAGTGTCCATGTAGTCTACACTTTGTGGCAACCTTTATGAATCCCTGTCAATATTTAAGGCGGCAAGAATATCAGTAGGAAAACTAAAATTAGGAGGAAGAAGGTGTGAGTTATGTCTGTCTTGTCTTTTTACTCAGAACAGTGCTCACTTAGTGTAGGTGTTATTGAATCCCGGGGTAACATTTTATAATGCCAATCTCTCTCTTTCCTCTTGAAATCTTCAATAGTTTTAATTTTTTTCTAACACAGTTTGCTGTTGGCTCATTTGCTAAAGTAAATAAAAGAGATAAAAGTGAAGAATCTTATCTTGTTTCTTTTTGTTATGGTTATTGCTTGAGAAGCATATACTCATATTTTCATATGACCCAAAGAATTACTTTACAATACTTTTATTGGTTTTGTATATGGATCTGGAAAACCAAATAGCACCAAAGTTCTAAATCAGTACTGCCAGTTTAGGGAATCTAAAGTCCTTTCAGTACCAGAAAACTAATTACTCCCAATTTATGATCACTAACATCTGCATAAACATTAATCTTATTATCCTTTTAATTTCATCTTGTGAGTACCTTCTAATAATAATCCCTGTTTTGTCTTAGTCTATTAGAGAGAGCAGTATTCACTTAATCTATTGCAAACATTGGCCTAACTATTTTATAATCAGTATTTTATTTATTTATTTATGTTTTGTTAACTGGGTTAGACCCCACTATGGCTATGAACTACTTTCAGAGAGAACCAAGGTGTTATTCATACGAAGTGAAATTTGACCAAGGCATTGTGGAAATCTCCCTACTCTTTATGAGCCACGAGTAGCTGGGAGTTAGACATTACCATGGAAGAGAATGGTGATTCTGTTACTAAGAAGTATTTTCTGAGAGTATTAATGTTGAAAAGGAGGATATTATTGCAGATGAAGTTGTAGAAGGTAGAGTAGGGGATAGTATAATTGTAAAAAAAATGTTTGATGAGAATGGACCTTGAGACAGAAGGAAAATATATTGGGGAGAGTTTATCAATAAATGTGGTAGAGAACTGGAGGAGGATCCAGATATTTCTCACAGTGTGGGTATTGGTAAGAATGGTAATAATATAAAAGTGAATTCTTAAATGTTTTCTGCACCTGCTGGGTATAAAGTTCTTAAATAGTCAAAGGGAGATGTGTGGGAGATGGAAAAGTGTATTGGTATAGAAAAAATGTTTGTGGACAGTGGACAGTTGCACATGGTATATGAAACAATGATGTTTCCTGATGTCCCAGGGCAAGCTAAGAAAAGATATGATGCGGCAGTTCTATCTCTTCCTGAAGGTTTGGAGGGAAATCAATGAGATGAAAAGTCAAAGATATGAAAGCCAGTGCTAAGAATAATGACTAAAATGTTACACCTATTAGTAGTTATGAACTTTGGGAAAATAGATGCTTTCTGAAGTGAGTTTTACGAATGTTATGTTAACAAAAAATGTGACTGTGTTTGACAAAAAGGAGTTTCCATGCACTAATTATGTGGTAATCCCTAAGCATTTGCAAAGCAGTAAAAATACTTTGCAATTTGGAACTGCTGAGATCCAGGAAAAATACTTGTAGAAGTACTTTGAAAAAGATAGACTGGCAAGTTTTGGGTGAAAGGAAGCTGTGTACTGGGACATGGGAGGTGTAGGGCTCCCTGAAATATACCAGTGGTGAAAAGTTTGTTTGCCCAGTGTTGTGGTAATTAAGGGACAAAAAGCATGTTTTAATATTGGAGCAACCAAAAATCTTGCTATTGGTGCGGATCTTTATAGCACTTAATTAGTGATTAATCAAAAAGATGTTGTGCACAGTGTGGGGAGAGGGGTCATGCAGTGAAACAACATAAAATGTTATATACCACATTTAAGGATGGTTACTTGTGATGTGATTATGACAGGGAAATGGATCAGAAATATGGATTATACATGAACTGCAAGATGTTCCAGTTAATTTTGTGAATGTATGTTAATGTGATAATGCTTGTACTGATATAAAAAAAACTATGAAGAAGAAATAGAAAATTAGGATGTTCATTTTTTTTTAGTAATGCAAGTTGCAGATATACAGAATGAAGAATTAAAATTTCAAAATAGTTATGATGTACTTGGAGAGGGTGAAGAGGGAATTATTACATGAAAAAGAGGATGAAAACAATCTGTCTATTAGTAACAAAGTGAAAAGAAGGAAATGTGAGTTAAAAACAGTTTTAATGGACAGAAAAGATAAAAAGAAAGGATAAAGATGCATGAACATTATTATGCTTATTGTCAATAGTATAGAAGGAGGTCTACAAAGGATGGTGGGGATAGATTGATGGTACATCTGCTGCAGTCCATTCAACTGTCCCTAGTTTGGAGGAATGTTACTATTTTCAGGCCTGATTTAGGATGCAACTGTTTTTTGGAGGTATTGTCCCTATTTTCCTGCTTAATTTACTCCTTCACACAATTTGATTTTTGAAGCTGTCTTTACATGGAAAACCACACCACATGTCTAGCATACTAGTGGTAATAATAATTTACTAAAGGAGGGCACACATCTTACAACTCAATTTGCTGAAGCAGGCATAAATGGCCTTGTGGCAGAATTTTGCTATATAGCTCATCAAAGTCTACAGATTTTACATTGTCTCTTTGATAACATGCTTATATTTTTCCATCATTTCTGTCATTCTGCTTTTTGTAAACATGTTACTGAGTAGTATCTCACATTTTTAATGGAAGCAGGAAGTTATGTGCTATTTGGTATTCAAATTTTATGCTAATTAGACACCCAGATGTTTAGCCGAATGTTCCAATTTTTTCAAGGGCTTTGCTCCTACTGTCAGTGTCTGCAGGTTGAGAGGTGTTGTCTGCTGGAATTTAGGTACTTGAACGTATCACAAAAAGAACAGGTTCAAAAGTTATGGAAGAATGAGATAAAGTCAGAATTCAAATATGATGAATGCTCAGGAATAGTAGTGTTATTTAAAAATAAAGAATGGAAACTTTTAGATGTGAGAGAGGAAAGTGTGAGGGACAGTTTTGGCTGATATTAGGAAGAAGAAAGTGGTAAGAATTATAGCAGTATATGCACTGAAAAATGTTTTGGATAGAGTTTTTTTTTGAATATTTGAACCTTTTTGTACTGGTTAAAATGATTATAGTGTTGACAGTTTATTTTAATTGTAACTAAATAAAGAAACAGACACACACACACACACACACACACACACACACACACACACACACACACACACACACGCACACACGCACATGTACACACACACACACACACACGTACACACACACGTATACACACACACACACACACACACACACACACACACACACACACACACACACACACATACACAGATGTGAAAGTAGTTAAGGGTTATAATGAAGCTTGGTGACCTGTTTATAGGTAAGGAAAAGCAATACAGACATGTTAGAGGGACATTAAAAACATACATATATTTGTTTTTAGAAGGTATGAAGAAAGTGGAAGAGGAAGATGGATGTCAGGTTTATTAAATCATTTGGCCATTTGACTAAAACTGATAATTAGATAAGTGTATGGAAAGGAAAAGGTTGACAAAATAACTGGTATGTGTAGTAAAAGTGAAGAAAAGAAGTTGCTGCTAAATTGTTACTGAAAAATCACTATAGCATGCACTCTTTATTATTCTTGGAAGAAACTGTAGGTTACATTTGAAAGGAAGCATAAGAAGGATTATTTTGTGCTAGAAAATAATTTTCTTAATAAAGAGAAAAGAAGTATATATTTATGACTGAGGAATTTGAAAGACTACTAGATCAGAACATTATAGATTTTTTGGAGAAAGAAAGAAAAATGTATGAAAAGAATAAAGAAAGTGTCAAATAATTATTAAGAAGGCAGCACTATAGTTTAAGAGGACATAGAGAAGATGTATTATATTTTTAGGTATGTAAGTGCAAGAAGTGGAGAATATTAGTGAGATTAGTAAAGTAATAAAAGATAAATTGCATAAAGACCAGCTCAACATAATGCAGTCAATACAACAATATGTAAAACCAATGAATTTGAATAATGAGTAATAAGAAAATGTAAACTGAATTAAAAAGAAATTTGTAGTAAAGGGTGTAAAGGAACTGGAACAGATAATAAATGCAGTAGACTTGGAAACTACTTTAAAAAATACAAAATTGGACATTTGACAGAGTGAACAGTGAAGACAGAAAACGTCATCGGTTTTATGAGGGTATGATAGAGAATGAAGCAGGGTTAATTTATCAGTGCTTAATAAATGATTGTAGAAGATTTAAGAATAAAAAAGTATGTACAGGTATAATAAAGTATGCATGGAAGAGGGATGAAAAGGGTTGTTTGAAAAATCGAAGACCAGTCAGTTGCCTTACACAATTCTGACTATTAATTTTTTAATGAAAATAATGCAAGAAAGACTTGATAGAGTAATAAAGGAGCTGTTAGGACAGGAGTGTTTGGGATACAAGGTAGGCAATTAGAAGAGACTTTAATACTAGATAAAAATGTGGTTGATAGAATACAAGCAAAAAAGGAGGGGCAGATAATGGTCTGTGATATGGAGAAAACATTTCATAATTTTAACCACAGACAGTTAAAGAAAATATTAAAATGGTATGGTTTGGGAAAGAAGATTATGAATTTGATTAAGGCAGCTTATGAAGGCACAGAAATAAGGATGCTGGTGAATAAATGGTTGGAAACATGTGTAAAACAGGGAAAGGAATGAGACAAGGCTGCCCAACTACTGGGGCAGTGTTTGTATTATCGATGAATGTAGTAGCAGATAATTGCCAGTACAGGTTATGAGAAGGTTTGTTGGAGACAGAAAAAGAGGTAAAGTTACCCAGACCTGCTGTCTTATGCAGATGATTTGATTCTGAGAGTAAAAGATAAAAGTTGTATAAAAGACACTTTAAGGACATAGACAGATATCGGTATAAGGTTGCTTTGAAGTTAACTAAGAAGATGGGTAGAACACTTTGGAGAAACAAAAATAGAGGATGTATATTTTATGCAATGGAAGAATAGATATTCTAGCTACAGTGTTTGGAGAGAAAATGGGAAAGACCACCAAAAGAAATAAAGCAAATACAATTTAATCAAAATCTTCAGGTCAAGTTTTAAGATAAAAGTATATTTGATAAATTCAATAATAATTGATAGAGTAACAAACTGAGGGAGTGTGCATATGTTTCCAGCAAACAAAGTGGAGCATTCATGAGGCATTATACTTGACATAGTATAGGGATCCAGACTACATCCAATTAAAAGGGGAATAATATATAATAGCAAAGAAAAGGAGATCTGAAGTTGTTAAATCTGGTGGTGTACTCGAGTGTTTCACATTTATTTTGGATTTTGAAAGTAAGAAACTATCATGAAAACATGTTATTAAGTAAGTTAATAAAGGAAAGTATATGAAGTTTGACAAGGGTGTAAAGAAATGAAGAAAATGGTGTTGTAGGAAAATGGTATCCAAGACTATGAAAGATATACAGATATATGGGAATGGTCAGATGTTCTAGGAGGTGGCCAATAGATAAATTCCCAGTGAAAGCATGTATGCAATACAAGAGAGAGGATGAAAGGAAATGTTATTTGTGCAGACTGGATGAGGAATTGATGATTTTTTATTTGGAATAAAAATGGATTACGGGTTTTGGGAAAATATTAGGAAAGGAGTTTAAGTTAGAATGCTTTCAGAAGGTAAACATAGATATAAGTTTATATTGTCTGTAGGATAATACTGAAAAGTTAATACTGAGAGAAGAGAAAATGTATGCCATGGATTTGGTTTGATAGGAAAGGTAGGTTGGAAGAAAAGTAGTGTAACAACAATGGAATACCAAAGAAATTTAGAAAAGATGCGAAGTCATGATTGTGGCCAAAAAATATGGAGAAGACAGAAGGAGGAATAAAGGTTTTAAATAATATATGTAAATAATGTACTTATGTGTTGAATTTTAATTGTATTATAAGATGTGTATAAAAAGAATGTAAACATACAAATCCTGCTGCTTTTGATAATTCCTTTTAAGTCCACCCGAGGTACCACTAGCTGTGGCAACTAGGACCTGAGTTTAATCTTTCATTTGAAGTACTGCAACCTAAGGGGTACAGCACACTCTCATTATATTTTACTACAGTGTCAGTACAGGAAAATGGACTCTAAGCACCTCATATGGGAACAGAACTTACATCTAAAAATCTGAAAGTCCTAAAAAACCGAGCAAAAAAACCAAAAAACAGAAAGCAATTCCTACAAACACAAACACAAAACCGAAAAACACAAAATCACAGCACACACCACACACATATGGTGGCTTCTTAACCACACATAAAAAACAAAACAACACAAACAAAGTTAAACACAAATTGAAAAGTTACACACCAATTATCCACAAAATTATGCACTGCTGATGCAACATTAAAACTGAGAAAAAAAATGCAAAATGCAACAAGAATAGTTAAAATAAATGACTACATAAAAAGATATGTAAAGTTAAAAGACACAACAAATACAAATACAAAAGACAATCACAAACACAAAATAAAAATAAAAAAAAAATATATAAAAAAAAATACAAATAAACAAAAAAAAAAGTGTCACAATTAAATATACATTTTTAAAAAAAATGCAAAATAGATAAACAAAGTATACATTTTTTAAAAAGAATACTAATAATAAAAAAAAATAAAATACTTTTTTAAAAAAATTAATATAAATTCCAAAGATAAAGACAACCCACATCTAAAGTAAGTAAACAGTTAAAAGTAAAACCTTAAAATAACCATAAATCAAAATAGCCAAATAACAAGTCCTCAAAACAAAAGGTAAAGGAACAAAACCCACCAAGGGGCTTGACAGTTCTGACACACATAGTTCACATAGCAAAAAGGACTAAAAAAAAAAATCAAAAAAAACTGTCTCAAATAAGTTAGTTTCTTTAAAAAAATCTAAAGGATTTTAATTTGAGATATTTTGAATTTTAATTACAGAAATGTACCTCGAGCTTCATGAAACCCGGAGAAAAGAAAGCGTGCTAAATTTGCCACAGTCTCAAGTATAAGAGCACTATCCCACTAGGAGGCCAAACAGGGGAGGTGGTGGATCAGAGGAGAGCCATGAAGCCCAGAAAAGAAAAGAACAGACAGCAGGCAGAAGCAGCAAATTAGTCTTCTTATTCCTGATTTATGCCATCTGATGATCTCGTCTGTCTTTATTCTGTCTCTCCGCTCTTTTTCTGTCTAGAACTGGACAAAATGTGCAAAAAGCAATATAAAAATCTGTTGATGTATAAAATAAATTACGGTATAAAATATTTCCTTCCATTTCCAAAAAAAATTACTAATGCAAATAGAATGAGCAGAGCAGACAGAAGCCGCAGAGAAAGAAATTAATAATTCTAATACAGGTGCTGCCATAATAAGGAGTCTGTCTTTTTTTGTCTTTCTACCTTCTAAACACTACAACAGGTAGGTCTAACACCTAACTTCTCACCTACAGGTGCATTACTGGTGATAAACAGTTTTTTAAAAAAAATGTGTGTATTTAATACGAAGTTCACCCCCAAATGTTCAAATGAAATGAAAAATGGAAGAGAGGCTAGAAGAGAGAGAGGCAGAGAGGCAGCGGAAAAAAAAGTTGGAAAAGTTGCCAGGATCCTAGATCTCTAGACAGTGTAAGGCAACTCTTTCTTGAAGCAAGAGAGGTCTGTAAAACCCATTATTTCTTTTTTATTCCTCCTCTTTTAGTTCAGACACAAAGTAGCTGGATAGCCCAGGTTGACAAAAGAGGTTTGTCAAAATTGACATTCAAACGTAAAAAAAGTCAATTGACTACAAGTTCTTCACGGCCCCCCCTCAAGCTGCTTTGACTATTATTTTTTTCTAAGTTTAAATTCTGATTGATTAGATTCTTCTGATCTTCCATCAACATAGGTTAGTGTTTGCTAACAGTTGAATGACAGACACTGCTAGTAATAGTGAAACTGGCATGTAAGATGTTTCAGTAAAGGCATTATCAATGTATATATTTAAGAAGGAGGACTAATATTTTCTTTTTTGCATTAATAAAGACTTCTTAATTAAATAACAATTCTGGTAATTTTTGTAAACCTCAGCAAATATTGTGTCTGTTCTTTGGGCTTTATTTTCATTTACAGTTCTTTTTTCTAATATACTCATTTATTTCTAAATTAATTATAGACTTTGGAATATTTCAAATGTTTCCTGGTGATAGTTTATTTGTTATATTCTTACTTTTTTTTTTTTAAAAAAAGACCAATAATGCTTCATCTGGATCTTCCTTCTCTTCTTTATAGATGTCTCATAATATTTGTTCAAATGCTGCTAAGATATCATTAATAGCCACAAACTTTTATTAATTCCTGGAGTATGAATATAATTTATTTAATTCAAGTTGGTTAAAATTCTTGACCTAGTCACTAGTCTACATGGGACCCCTAGAGGTTACCAAATGCTACTGTAATTTCACCTCTTCTAGAGCTATTATTTCATGATTTAATATTAATTGATATTTTTGTTTAGGACCATAACTAAATCTAAAAAAAAAAAAAAAACAGTTTGACCTTTGTGAACTTTTCTATTGGCAACAATTATTTATTTTTGTATTTTAACCAAGTTGTTGTCTTATTCCTTTATTTATTATAGTACCAACTAATAGTTCTACCATATAAATATGATTTAACAGTTTTACAAAGTATATGGCAATTTTCTTCTATATCACTGTTTATTAAAATATATGTATCAGTTTTACTTATAAATCCTTAAACCTTTTAACTTTTACTGTATTTGAATTAATTATTTTAATAATTCTTAATCTGTTGTACTTAGTGTAGTTGATTCCCAAAGTTTTCCAATAATATAAGAACAGTGAGTGAAAAACAAAAAGCCTGATTCTGCAAATTATTTAGCTACATTAGATTCAACAGCTCTACCCAGGTCTTAAGTTTTGGTAGATGGTTTAATAGAGGCTGGTACTCTGGGATCTCTTTCATATTAGGGACTTTTTATATAAAAATACAATTAAAAACACATAATGGAATCAAAATATCCTGTAAGTTGTTAGATAATATATTTTTCTGTCAAATTTAGCTCCAAATCCTGGTATTTAATACATGTTAGCTAGTATAATAAGACAATTTTCATATTTATAGGTTCATAGGAGGTTACTTTGCTAACAGCTCAAGAGCCCTTACAAGCCTAGCCAGTTTTACTCAGACTTTATCCAATTTTCTGTCCTTAGGAAAAGATAACAAGGGTCAGCAAGCAGGATTTTGACAATTTTTTCAGACTGCCTTTGTCCATAAGGGACATGGGCACCACCCCAAGAATGAATCTGTGATCATGTCCTTGGTGACCTTCTCAAAGAAGTCCACCAGACTGAGCAGGCAGGACCTGTCCTTGATGCAGCTGAACTGGGTTGGGTCTAGAGTCTGGAGATTTCTTATGCTGTTGTTAATCAGGTCCATGAATATCCTTTCCATAGCCTTACATATAAGGCTAGTTAGACTTATGGGTCAGTAGTTTTCTAGGTCAGTTGGTGGTCACCTCCTTGTGCAGAGGGATGACTGTTGCATTCCTCTACTCTACTGGGAGAAACACTGTCTGGAGACTGTAGTTAAATAGAGATCCAAGTGGGTCTACTAGGTCATGTTTCAAGCTATTTAATAGGCACCCTGGGATTCCATCAGAGCCCACTGATACCATGTTCCTAGCTTTAGAGAGGGCAGTGCTGACCTGTTCTTTTGTGATAACAGGCAAAGGAATGGTAAGGGGCATTTCAAGGGGAGTGACCAGAAGTGAAGAGGGACTGAAATTTTACTTGAATTTATTGGCCATCAGGTTTGCTATTTCTTCTGGATTAGTATAGTTAGTGCCATCTACAGCCAACTCAGCACATTGTTGAGTGTTTCCCTTAAGATTTTGGACATAACTAAAAATGCTTTGTGTTATCCTTTGCTTGAGAGTCTTGTCTTCTATTAACTTTTGAAAACTTGACTAGTTCCCTGATTTGCCTGTTGATACTAATGAGGGATTTTTTCTTATCCATTGTGCACCTTCCCACTTGCTTCTAGACAGGAATTTCTTACTTCTGCTGTATAGTCTATTTATGCCGGGGTCTAATAGGGTGGCTTGTTTTAATGGCTAGACCTGGCTTTAGTTTGGTCAGGTACTGCCATTTCTATACAGTTATGTCAGCAAGTTTCTTTAGGGTTTTAGGGTTTTATGGGAGTCCTATCATTACATTTATTTTAAAGAAGACCAATTTATGATCTGATCTTACCAATGAGGACATTACTTGGGGGGTGCAATGCTCCTCCATGTTTGTGAGTACTACGTCAAGGATATTTGAGCCTCTAGTGGGAGTGCAAAGCAGTTGTTCCAGAACATTTGCATTGACAAAGTCCAGGAATCTCTGAGCCTGCATGTTAGTGGTCATATATATTTCCCAGTTTATGGACCCGTAGTTAAAATCACCCATGAGTAGTCTGTTGGGCTGAATGATAAGTGATTCTAGTAACTTCAGGTATGCAAAGTGATATAGCTAACAATGGTATGGTGGTGAATTTTGCCTGTAGTCGGCTGGGCGTGGAGTAGCTCAAGCAAGTCATCCTGCTTGCCTAATCTTATAGGTGTGATTGTTTTTAGGTAAACGTAAGTACCCCCTCCTTTCATTTTTTTTTCATTTTCAGAGGGTGGTCTGATATTCAAAAGCTACCTGGGCAAATATTCCTTTGATGTCACTATATGAATAAATAACCTTCAACATATACATTATTTCTCCATAAAATTCTGTTCCCTCTTCTTTTCTCCTTAAAAGAAGACATTACTATGAATTTATAATCCTTAAATCATAGCAATTTAACTCCATATAAAATGCTATATCAAATTTATTCATTCTGAGGCATTTAATTAATCCTCCTCTTTTAACATAACCCAAGATCAACACTATAAGCCAACTAGTCCCTAATGCACCTTCTCTTTAGATCACATCTGTTCCATTTATTTTTTCACATTATCACATTTTTATATTTTTTAGTATGGAATAAGGATAATTAGGTATTTATCAAAATATTATTCTTATTTCAGAATTTCTTTTCCCTTTCTAAGTTATATTAGCTGTTATAATATCTGATGTCAGTAAGTGCAAACTTGATATTTTTAAGTATAGTCATAAGACTCTGATGTCAATAAGTGAATATACTTCTATTTATGCGCCCATTTTTAAGTTTGTATTATACTACTGAAACCATTTACATTATTTTTAACAGTTACTGATTTTGTCTGAGCTTTTATTCAAGTGTTTCATTTTTTGTAAGTTTGTTAGTTCACTTTGGCATTGTCTTTTTGTCATTTTGGATAATTTATAACATATCTGAAATGCCAGTGTTAACTATTTAATGCTTGATGTATAACATGTTCTGTTTCTCGTACTGGGTTATATCATACATTAGCTTCTTATTTTCCTTCTGTACTGTTCTTTCATCCCGTTTTTACAACCTTTCCCTTTTAATGATTGCTCTAATCTAAAAAGTCTGTAAAATTATCAAAACTTTTTTAGCTATTTGTCATTTTCTCAACCTCTTTGTCTCCCTTCCTGCCATCTTGTTCATTTATTTATTTATATTATTTGTTAACTGGGGTAGAGCATTGATCCATAACAATCTTTTTTAAACAGTTGCAGACTGCTGGCTAATTGAATTGCAAAAAAAAAAAAAAAAATTATATATATATATATATATATATATAAATATAAATATATATTTATATATATATACATATATATATATATATATATATATATATATATATACATATATATATATATATATATATATATACTACAGAATGGGTCTACTTCAGATGACTGACAAACCAAAAGACTAAAAATTCTAAATACTGAACACATTTGTAATGCAGGGGGAAAGCCCCCCTGTGCCCCTCATGTGGGAGGCTGGGCCCCCCACACCCCTGTTAACTAAATATACCAACTCCAATAATGCACAGCAGTGGAGAAGGGGCCGATTCCATCAGTCAGTATTTTGAAGTTTCAGTCTTTTGCGATTTAGTCTTTTGGTTTGTCAGTCTTCTGAAGTAGTAGCCCCATACAGAAACAAAATATATATAAGGGTAATGGAGGCTGAGGGAATCAAACTCTGAACCATAGGATGGATCCTGTTAACAGCTGATAGCATTAATTATCTGTACTAAATGCCATATTTGTAAATGATTGTAGAATTAAATATTTAAACATTTAAGCAGTTTTGTTCTCAGTGGTATATTATATTACACATTCAGACTGTAGGCAAGGGCAGGGAGTATACTTATAATATAAAATATATAATATGTAATATAGAATGTATGATATAACAGTTTTAGTATAATTAATACAGAATGTATAACTGTAGTTAATCATAATGTTACAACACAAATGCACCTGTAAAACAAGTTATTTCATAAAATCCTGTCTCTAAACAATAAAATGGAGGAAGAAATATTGCTTAACTTCTCTATATATAATGAAATAAAACTATAAATATTATAAGAGTGGCAGACTTTGTTTCAAATAAAGGTATGTGGCACTTCTGTTTCTATGGAATAGTACTCCATCAGAACTATTTAAAGTATAAAACAACAACACAACATTTTATATATTCTACATATGGTCACGTGATAGTATAATATAGCAATAACCGACGATGGTGTAGTATATTGAAATTTACCCACGGTTGGAGTGGTTTAATCATGAGGGTGAAGCCCGAGTGATTAAATAAAGCCAACTGTGGGTAAATTTCAATATACCACAACCACAGAGTCAGTTATTGCTATTATACAACGACATTATTTAAGAAAAAAACTTACTTTTCTTAAATAATGTCTTTGTATAACGGCGCATTACTTTTTCCATGGCTGGTGGTATACTGCTTCCTTGTGTTGATATACTGCACATGCATATGGGACTTGCATTCCCATTCACACCCAGTATGTCAGTGCTCGGGAAAGTAAGCAACGGAGAAAAGATCTCTGTTGCTCCACTTTTCCTTTCTTTTTTTTTGTTATTAAAAAAAAAATTTCGGGAAGTTTAGGGTAGGCAAGAGACAGAATGGAGGAAATACAAGGGAAATCAGGTACGTGGCTTTAGTTTTATGCAACGTACCTGATTTCCCTTGAATTTTCTGCATGGTGTCTCTCTTGTATGTCCGGAGTCCGGACTACAAATTTTGTTTTTATTTTTGTTGAAAAAAAAGTTAAAATTAAAGAATATACCAAAGGAAAAAAGTCTGGGTGACCGGATATTTTTCCATTGGTATATACAATGGGCACGCTGGTTGGGCTGGCCAATCAGCGTGCTCGTTTTAGAATGTTAATGGCCAATCGTTATATAATTATCAGTAACACTCCACCTCATTTTAAGGGCCTTAATTTTAAGCATTCTTCATGCTAATATAGTCATTTAAACTGAGTGCTGGTTAGCATTTAAATGAAAGCTGACACCTTAATTC
The DNA here is from genome assembly GCF_019279795.1 of Protopterus annectens. NCBI lineage: Eukaryota > Metazoa > Chordata > Ceratodontiformes > Protopteridae > Protopterus > Protopterus annectens. The sequence goes on along the minus strand of NC_056745.1, from coordinate 184,689,170 downwards.
CCTTGCTTCATAATTACCATCCGTGGAAAAAAAGTCTAACAGTACAAATAACAGCTAACAGAAATTTCTTAAAATAAGTATTAGAGACATAATGCCTAAATCAGGCATCATTCATATTTTTATACATATGTCACGAACTTGTTCATAAAAGTGTTGCCACAATTTTGTGGAGGTCTTACCTATGCAGAAACAGTCGCAACTTAAACATTTAGCTACAGACAACATTGTGACTGTGACAATTGAAAAGCCTTCTACAGAAATATTTTTTATTAAGCTGTGTTATATAAATGAAAGGACCTTCATTAATACACTTAGAACAGGAATATGAATCACATTTGTAATGTTCCGTTAGGCTTGTGAGAACACTGTGTAGTAGAAAATATGTTACATGCTAAAAGACCTTAAAGTTTGGTACTCTGTCATTCACAAAGTAAGGTCTTTCTCCAGTCAGCTGGAAAAGCTTCTTATTCCCCTGTAGCATTCCCAATAAGCTAAAGAAATGGCAGTCTGTCAAGTATCAATAGATATACATAGTCACTGGATATTTGCCTGCTCTACAGAATGTAAAATAGGGAAATATTTGTCTCACCTTTCAATATTGATCCCTAGCACTGTAGATTCAAAACACACTATTCTCATTTCAAAAACACAATTTTTAACTTGTTCATTTCAACATGAAATCTATTCTCATCAGGTATCCCTCTGCACTTTTGCTTTTTACAGTACTTCCCTTAATATAATCCAGTCTTAGAAACAGAAAGTAGTTCTTTATCAAGTATTAAACAATTAATACAATGAGTGTTGATTGGTAAAATGCAGATATATATTAAAATGAGTTTTTTTTTTCTTTCGTTCTTCTTTCTTATAAATAGAAGATGTAATAGAAATCATCCTACATATAGAGATGAAAGTATTTAACTGATTTTATTTGAATAAAAAGTGTGTCTTGGTTTTGCATCTGTCAGTTATTTTCATTGTTTTATTTAAAGTCAGTATTCTGAGAATATGTGAGCTAAGATGTTTTGTTAAACAAAACATCTTTGTTGAGCTGTACCTTCTGAGGTACAGATGGCTAAAACCAAGATGACCTGTGATCAATTAATGACCCAGCCACTGAGGAACTGGGGGAGAGGGAGGCAAGTGGCCAATTCCAGTTTGCTCCTCCTGGGGTAAGAGAAGTGACTGGGCTGCTGCTTTACTGACACACTCCAGAGGCTGGATGCTACAGCAGGAAGTGTTAGTGCCAGAGCATGTGCTGGGCTCTGCCAGTAAGTACTTATGTACTGCAGTGTTAATTAGCCTGTCCCAAGCACAAGCCTCAGGGAGAACACTGCAGACCACTGTTTCTGCAGATGCAGATGTCATATTACCAAAGGGTAGCGTTAGAGACAGCTTCAGAAAAAAATCCTGTGATTACTTCCTTGAAGGAATAGGACCTGATACTCAACAGTTGTAAGAAGAAAAAGGATTCCAAAAAACAGGACAACTTTGTTGACTTACACAGTTTATAAGAAAAGGTCTCTGGATCATACCTTTGTTGTAAGATTATGCCTGGTTATATTAAATCGTATAAATGTGACAGTGCTGTCTGAGCACAACATGAACATTTTTAAGATGTCCTCAGCAGAACAGATTCATTCATTCCTTCATTCTTCACTTACCCACTTTATCCAGTTCAGGGTTACAGGGAAACTGGAGGCTATCCCAGCACTTTGTGGGTGCAAGGCAAGAAAACTAATCTAATGGGGTAGCAGTTCACTGTAGGAGGCATATACTCTCTCAAACATGCAGACACACTTATGGGCAATGTAGAGGATTGCCAGTTCAGATACAGTGGGGGAGCGGGGGTACAGCAAAGCACCTGGCAAAACCTCATATAGATACAGGAAGACCATACAGTCTACTCACAGGAAGCATCCTAGTCAGGAATCAATGTAAAGAACCCACCCCTTCAGTGGTACTGATTTCTTTAGAAAAGGGACATGATTGTTATTTCATTGATAAGATCGAAATAACAAAATGAAATACAACATCTGATTTAAATGTTTATCAGTATCTAAGAGAGCTGAAAATATAGTGACTATGGATCTTAAGACGTCAGACATATGTCTTTGTTAAACAGCTTATGATGAAATCTTGTACCAGGTAACATGTTCTGGTGACTTCACTGCAGTTTCTGCAGATATATTCCAAAGAGAACAGTTGCAACTTATGTCTCACTAGAAGGCTTTACATTCTCTCTCATGTTGTCAAGGCAACCAGGTGGCAGACTCAGGACATCCTCATATTACAGCAATCAAATAATAAGGACACTTATGTGTAACCATTAGCTAGATACTGCATGCAGCACAAAAACAAGAAATATAAGCACATTAACCTCTCTCAGAATATTCTAAGCTATATATATGAGCCTGAGTTATTTTGTTAAAACAAAGCAACTATAAAATAAGATTTTCTTAACATTTATTGTAGATTATTTATTGTTATGTTTCTTAGTTTCCATATATACAGAAAAAATATTGCTTTCTGGTTGCCTGAGGATACAGCAGTATTATTTCTAGGCAACAATATGCAGTCCTTGAGCATGCATCTAACTACTGAACTAAGTGGTTTCATTTAGTGCTAATAATAACCGAGAACTGTGTTCTACTCATGGAAGGGGAGGCTGACAGCTGACAGCACACTCAGTCAGAGTTATCTTATTACAGTATTTTAGAAATGCATTTTATTTATTGGCAAAAGGGGCACTTTTTGTTTTGACAGTATGTTGCAGTTTAAATGTATAATGCAGTTAGTTAATGCAGATACAGTATTGTCTACATTTAAGCAGTGACTCTCTTAAGTAAAGTATAGGCACCACTCCCTTTTAATTCCATATATATTAAGTATATTTCTATGATTTTAGAATATCTTTCTGTTATTATGATGACATATATATCCTTGATGGCTTAAGGAATTGCTGCTGTTTTCAAAATTCTACTTTTCCGCATATCAGACATTTTGACAAATTGCCGATTTTCTGAAAGCCGATGCTTGAACACAGTGAAAAAAATGCTCGAAAACCAAGAGGTTGAAAACCTTGTTTTTTTTTCTTGTTTTTTGTAAGGGGGGGCAAGCCCCCTGAACTTATATAAGCCAATTCGAAGAAGGGAGAAAGCTCCCTAGAAAGTGAATCATTGCCAGTCCAGAATTAGAAATCACTCCAGAGATTATTTCCTATGAAGAAAATTGTTTGGCCTTATGTTGTTCAACTTTTTTTTCTGTAAGTTGTAAAGCTTGAAGAATTTCTCCTCGATATTGTATAGGGTAGCCATAATTAATGACATTGGTCTGCTGTAATCCTTTACCTAATTAGTACTGGGGGCATATATTTTACATATGTCCGTTGCTGATCTGAACAAATCTTACATTCAGATAATAAAATGCTTATGAACTGAGTAGAACTTGGTTTTATCTCAGCTGACACCTCCTTCATACAAGCATTATTAAGAGTTCCACCTGTTCGACAATTTAGACTATGTAGACAGTTTTCATTTCCTATACACTCTTATTTTATCTACTGTAAATATGATTGTGTTTTTCTTTGATTTGCTGTTATGTAATTAAAATGCATGTAATTGTGTAATAAACTGAAATCCTGAATGTATATTATTCCTTAGATCTAAGAAATATTCTTAAGATAATGATTTTTAAAAATATGAAATTGCTATGGCAAAAGAAAGATCAAAACATTTGCAAAATGCAGGTAATATTATTTCTTAGTAGTCCTCTCTTTTCTATATACTTGTAACTTAGAATGATTTATATAAAATTAATAATGTACCCGAGTACTGTGCAACAGAAAATCGTGTATGATGCAAGCTTGAGGTATCTTACCTAATCAGCAATGACCTCTCCTTACCTTGTTTTGTCCCAGTTTTGACTTTTAACATGTAATGATGTATACTTGCCAGGAGAGGGAACTATAACCTAAGTGCACAGGAACACATAACAGCTGCTTTCTTTTCAGTTGCATTTCTGCACTAGTAAATCCTTGCACTTCTAACCCTTGTTGATTGTGTTTCTGTGAACTGGTCTAATAAAGTACAAATGCCAAGCAAGTATCATGGAGCACTCAATGGTGTGAATAGTTGACAGAGTACAAAAGAAAGATGAAAAATGTAGCATCACTCAACCAGAAAGCAACATTAAAGAAGACAAATATATAAATAAAAAAAAAAATATATATATATACACACACACACACACACACACACACACACACACACACACACACACACACACACACACTTACTGAAATATAAAAGTGTGAAGTACTTAGAATATTATAAAGTAACAAAATCTGTACTGCTTAGGTCTGTTTGCATTTGACTAAACCATTGTGCCATTGGTACAGTCGATTAGGGATTGACCATTAACAGAAGGACCTGCATGGGGAATTGGGTTCAGATTATGGGAGCAGATGTACTGTTGGGGTATGCGGTGGGGACTGTGAACCTGCTGAGTGTAATCCACCAGATGGTAGCTGCATGACATTGTAGCAGTACAGAAGTGAAATGAAATGATCAGGTGCATGTAATAGTGTAATCCTACAAGATGTGTCCCTGAGTTGGTAAACATACAAAGAGTAGGGAGATAATTAGAGGGATCATACAGAAAGTCACACAGCATTAGGATTGTGGGGTGGTGACCCTGCAATCTATTCCATGGCACCTGTGACACTACCTTACCAACAGTAGACAAGAAATTAAGTAAAGCCTGGAACACTGACAAACCGAGAACACTGTAAGTCAGGTGACGGATGAAAGAAAAATAAGTCAAAAAGCAAAGTACTAAAAGCAGTTGCAATAGATCTTCAATGATTTGTGTTCTAGAATATGAAATGATTCACAGATGCAAACCAGTAGATGCTTTTTGCAGACTAGTGATGATATGGGAACTGGGCTTTTAGCCAAATTAACAGTAACAACCTTGTAAAGAATGTTCACATTGTCCTCCAGGACATTTTTCTGTCATTGTAATGGATAAGAGAGCACCAGTCACATACATATCGAAAAGACATACTCTGTTTTACTTGGTCTTTGGAATTTTTGACCTCCCAGTATATTCTTCACCCCTGAACACCATTATTTGAGCTGAAATATATTATTGCATTACCTGTATAGTAAAATGATTTCATGGCCACAGTAACCAATGTAACATAGGCTTTAATTAGCTGCCTTTGTCTGGTTTCTTACCACTTCATCAAATGTGATATTTACTCACTTTTATTTTTCACTGCAATCCTTCCATTCTTCTCCAGACTTTAACTGAAGCAACATGAACTGTCAGAAAAATAACAGTAGAGTGTCAATGTTTTACCTATAGCTAACACACACTCACACACACACACACACACACACACACACACACACACACACACACACACACACTCACACACACACACACACACACACACACACACACACACACACACACACACACACACACACGTAAACATAACGCTGAATATATAAACATATCCTACCCATTGAGATACAGAAACTTTAACAACAAATCAGAAATTAAATTCCTTATAGTAGAATCTGCATTAGTTCTACTAAGAGTAAATAACTTCAATCTATAGACTGGGAAAATTCTTATACAAATAAATTGATTGCTTTCACATATCCCTTTTCAGTTCACACCACGTTACTATCAGGCATTCAAAGTAACTTATGCATTTGTTTTAACCAACACAGTTTAAGTAGAAGGCCTAAAATTAATTCTCTAAACAGCAGTAAATTAACCAGTCAGTGTTGAGGAGATCTTTGGTATTAAATTTAACTTTTCATCTGGAGAATGTGACAGGAATTGGATGGAGTGGGGAATGGCACATAGTACAGCAAAACAGACAGAGGCTATGGTTATATTACATGTCAGAGCATCACTGCATGTTTGTGTGCACACTTTACATTTATACATGACACAGCACACACCACATTTATACATGACATGGGACACACCGCATTTATACATGACATGGCACATATCACATTTATACATGACATGGCACACACCACATTTATACATCACATGGAACACACCACATTTATACATGACATGACACACATATCACATTTATACGTGCATTGGCACACACCACATTTATACATGACATGGCACACACCACATTTATACATGACATGGCACACATCGCACTTATATATGACATGGCACACATCACATTTATACATGACATGCACACACCACATTTATACATGACATGGCACACATCACATTTATACATGACTTGTTTTTACATATAGCTGTACATATATGGTCCTGCTGAATGTGTAAAGAATGTAATTGCGATGACTAGCATAGTGTGACTGAGTGTGGGAATAAGGGAGTACTAAATCTGAGGTTGTGGTTGGTGGTGGTGTTATTAAGTAGTGAGAAGCCAGTGATGCTTTATGTCAACCCTATAGATAATTGTAGTGAGCTGTACTTGCCTTGAGTCAGATGACTAAATCACAGGTAGAGGGGCATCCATCGCTGTAGTAATTAAATGAATCCAATTTGTTGCTGGTCTTCTTCCTTTACATTGATCTTTAAACTTGCCAAACATGATGTCTCTTTTTTTTCATGCGAACTTTGTACCTTGGGGTATTCGTCTTACTCTGACGGACAACAAACTTGGAATTGGTACATGTAAGTAGCAGGGGAATGGAGATATTGCTCCCACAATGGGGGTGAATTAGAGGTATAGCCCCCTGAAAAATGCTTTTTTGAGAGTCATTGTATATATAAAATACTCACACTTAAATTTAATTTTCAAACTCATAGGACTCATAATCATGGATATTACATTTTCAATAGAAGATCTAAATATGTGTGAATACATATGTGTGTGTCTGTGTATGTGTTTTATATGCATATATACATACATATGCAAAGAGAGAGAGAGAGAGAGAGAGAGCAAGAAATCACTGTATATATTTTTGCACACTGACATTAATATAATTCTTTCAAAACTGAATCAGAGTTGATGATATCATTCATGCATTACAGTTTCTAAATGCAATAGTCTCATGTGGAATTGACAGAATGTGTGAATATGGGATTTTCTAAGACCCACATATATACATCTACAGTTTGGCCTTTCCTAGTACTTGCTAACCTTGCTAGACAGTATTATTTATGCAGAGGTATGTATTTGTTTATGTGCCTTCCGCGGTGGTGCAGCGGTAGCGTTGTTGCCTCACAGCAAGAGGTTCTCCTGTTCGATTCTTGGCTTGGGAGTGCCTTCTGTGTGGAGTCTGCATGTCCTCCCCACGGTCGAATGGGCATTAGAAAGACATGCGTTGAATGGGCGTGTCTTCGTTGAAGGTTGGGCGTCTGGCTGGCAACTCAACACCATAAAAAACAACTGCCAATCATTAGCAGACTGGAGTTCCGCTGTGGCGACCCCTAACCGGGAAAAGCCGAAAGACAAACAACAACATGTATTTGTTTATGTAAGCCTGTGAACTAGCTAGACACATTTCATTGGTTTGGGGATATGAATGAGAGTGCAGAGAGAGAATTAAAATATGGTTTGCAGAATCGCAAACCAAAAGGTCAGTTATGATTCTTTTATTTAATTATTTGAGAATGTAAGTGAGCTGGAACAGAATGACTCATATTCAGCCGCATCCCACTTAAAAATGAACCAAACAAATCAGCAGTCCAAGATATTAAATCTTTGATAACTGGATTCTGGTCTAATGTCTGACCACACAAAATCTTTTTGCTCCAGTTGCAGCAGACATGGATAGAGACACATTAAGTATGAGAAGTGGTGATATTGGGGATGGTAAATGTCAAATGGAAGTGAACATTTGCATTGTCAGATTTTGGCAAAAAAATATTTACTCTGGCACTTTGATCTGTGGGCTTCATACTGAGCCATGAAAATACTACAGAAATCTTTTTAACTGATGTCATGCCTCCAGGCATCCCAAGAGATGTTGAATGCAGTAATGCCAAGCTTCTTTATGAGCATTCTTTGTTCTAACCAGTTTTTCTAGATTGGTCTTCAGAGTGATGTGAAAATAAGATCAGATGAGGGAAAGGAGTACAAGTACTTAAGCATAATGCTTTTAACACTTAAATGTTAAATGTGTACAAAAAACATAAATATTAAACAAATATATGACATCACTGCTTACTGGACTGCCACAACTCACTTGAAATATTCAACACCTACTGGCCCAGATTCATGAACACCTGATCATCGTGCTAAGCTCATGTATGCAATGAGCAGCAAGGCCAAAGCAGTTTGCAAGTCAGGAAACAGCAGTGCATGTTGTGGTTGGCTGTAAAACACGGATTAGCAGCAGAAAATGCTAATGACCATATGCTCAGGTTTTCTGTATGTTAACAAGGGTCTAGGACTAATCCTCGCCGACACATTTCCACAAATCGGAAATGGCCGAGCACAGTTTCGGGAAAGTGCTTTTTCACTGAAAAAAGCACTTTCGAGAAACTGTACTAAAAAAAAAAAAAACACGAGGAAATGTCTGTTGCTGAGATCGTGGCACATTGTGGATAAGGAAATATTTTCTTTTCCCCACCGTAGTGCGGTCTCGGAGTGAGAATATAAAAGTAGGGGGGTGTTGGGGACTTGCCCTCCTGCATAAACATGATTACTGTTGTTTTTTTTTTTTTTTTAATGTTGTTAGGTGTTTTTTTTCAGTTGAGTTTCGCAAAAGTGCTTTTTCGGTGAAAAAGCACTTTCTTGAAAGTGTGCTCGGTTGTTTCCGATTTGTGGAAATGTGTCGTTGAGCGTTAGTCCTAGATCTGTTAACAAAGCAGAGTGATTCAGAACTGCATAAAACAAGCAGAAACATGTTGTGCTCTCTTTAGCTCTGAATTCCAACACATGCTGGAATATAGCCACAGGAAACTTTAAAGAATGTTTGAGTTTAGGGAAACAGCAGCAGGGGATGTTCTTGGCAGATGGAGATGGGCACAGTATGCAGTGACATTGGCTAATAGGCAGCAAACGGGACATGCACTCTTCAATTAATTAACATAAGAACTCAGCAGATACAAATAGTAACACTGATGCATAACACACAAACTATACTTTGCTTACCCATGCAAAAAATGCTAGCAACTGTGAGTATCAGACATAGGTAAACCCAGGCTAAGACATTCTCAGGACTGTTTGTAAATATGTTGTGATCAACCGGTCACAAAGAAATAGTACAATCAATAAATAAACAGAAGTAAGCAGTAAGTTAAAATCAATGATAACTATACAGGACAATCATAACAATAACTGATATATCCATAACTCTTAAGGGGGAGGAAGTGTACAGACTGTGATACTTATGGATTAGCATATTTCAGTATACAGTCAGTGAATAACATCATAGAAACTAAGCAGTCTAAAGAATGCAAGCTCTGTAATACCCTATAAGCATACCCCTCCAAATGTAAAAACTGTAGCAGGAATCAAACAATAGCAGATGTAAGAATATACAGCTAATAAGCAGACAAAAAAAAAAAAACAAACATCAGAAGCAGAGAAACAGTGGTCATTGTAACAAAGACATACAAAGCTGTTTATAGGAGAATATTAGGCTAACTGCCACGAAGCATCATTTAAGCTTACCCAATAACCCAAGGTTAGAATCAAACCCTGTATCTTGTGTATATAAGGTGAAGACCTTAACCATTATGCCAAACCCACCCCTTCTCTTTCAGGTTAGTGACCATCTAACTTGTAAACATGCTACAACGATACTAAAGAAGTCTTTGCCCGACCCCCATAATAAAATACACATCAAATGACTTCAAAATAATTATTGAAACACTGCAGGTACGCAGCCATCATTGCAATATTTATCAACATAATAAAAAAATCAAGTATTTTTATTGACATATATACCTTGAAAAATGTTAAACAATCGCCTCTTTATTCCTAATTGAAACTGTTGTCACTATTTTGTCCAACAGCACTTGTGAAACAAGGCAGTCTTCCCTTGCATGATGGTTGGTCCACAGCTCCATGTCCTGCTTATATGGTGTAAATAAACCTCTCTGGGCAAGTGGAATATGTTAATTAGCTCTGAGCTCATTACCATTTCTGAATCACTCGATCTGCTGGAACTACTGAGGGGGTAAACATAGTGTTTACCTCAGTCATTACAAGAGTGTTGGTGAGCTAATGCCTTGAAAGTGTGCCTCATTAGCAGAACTGCTTAGTCAATGCTGTGTTAAGCATTCCTGTATATGAAAATTATACTCTGGCAGGGTGTGTCTGACCCTTGACACACATTTTTGTCAACATTTTGTAAGAATACGAGGTGTGTGTGCACATTTCACACATGGAATGAAGATTACTAACAATGTGGCTGAAACCTACAGCATATATACAACACAGTAGTACATCAATATTATTCAGTTGATTCCATGTTTGTGTGTCACACTATTAAGGTTATGAATGCTAAAATCATCCCTGAGTGCATAACCAGAGCTAGGACTATATAATTTGATATGACATATCAACATTAACCAGTATGAGCTGGAGTTGTTGTGGAGACTACATATATAGTGATCAGCATACATGGCCAGTTTTTACTGCCATGTTTCTCACCTAGGCTGGACATTGAAAAAATAATATGTACATTTAATTCTAATGCATTTCTGTGACTTCTGCCATGCACATGCATTTCACTAGGCTGTCTGTCATTGCACACAGGGTAGTGTATGTGAGATCTGATGTTTGTGCCAGTTCCATGCCATTTTTTCTGAGATCTTTGAAGAGAAGACAGTGCAGATGATGGTGAAGGTAGTGCTCCATGTAGAGCACAGTGGTGATGCCAGGAGGTGTTTATATTTTTTTAGCCCTCCTTGTGAAACATTATAGCCCAAAGGTTTCTGCAGGGTGATTAAACCAGGTGTCAGTACAAGGATGAGGCTAGGGATAGTTTAGCCAAGACTGTCAGACATACAACTGGTATCCCACGCTTGTGTGAACAGTGCTGCCACCATTATAGTGACTTAAAAAGGTGAAAACAAGACCTTCTTAGCCAATGGGTAGAATATTATAAGCTCCACAACACACCTCAGTTCATATTGCTCCCATAACCATGCAGTGTACTTCCTTAACTTGTCAACACAAATAAGCAATCATTATTTTATTGTTCTGTTATTTGTATCATCTGCAGAGATTGAAGAATAGTGGAAGGTGCATCAGGAGAGAATGTGATGCCTCAGAGGGGTAAGTATGGGTTCAGGTATTACTGCCATTTTATAATAACACTGGTTTTACAAACAGGTTATCAATTATATGGACATCAGTTCATAAGTGCATGTGAGAAAACTACATGAATATGCATACTCTATATTTATAAAATGTACAAGCCTGTATGATTAGCTCATGCAACTTTGCAGTAGTCAGTGGTTAAATAAACAGATGTCTGCAGGTTGAATTCCACACAACAGAAATTACTCTGTAATACTCATTTTACAATGCAATACATAATAGCTGTAATCATAATGTAGAGTACATGTATTCAGTTCCAAAATACATTTAGTGAAATGTTCATCATAAACTAGCTTTCAAATCGTTACTCATTTTGTAGAATGCATATAACTGACACAGCCAGGAAAATCATACCTTTATTGTAACAGCAATTTATGGCCTCACAGAGTCATATCTGGATGTAAAGAATGTCATATTGTATGTAGAATATGTAGTGACTGGGACATATTACAATTATATGAGATTTTTTATATTTTTCTCTATTATGTCTATCCCACCCTCTTTCTCATTATCAATTTTAATTTATAAACTTTCATTACATTTGAAGAATCATTCCTGCTGCACTACAGCCACCAGCACAGGGAGCTAGACCAACCACAGTGCCTCAGACTGATATCCCCCCACAGGTTTCTGTGGCAGTGCCACCACAAGCAGCTCTGGCATCCAGCACTTCTGGGTCACAACCTGCCAGTGTTTCCACCACAGCCCCTGCACTAAATGCAACACCTGTATTAAGTAGCTATGCCCTGTGGCCTGGTGAACAGGTACCCAGTGGAAGTAGTGCCAGTGGAAGAGGTAATTATGTCACCTGAAAAGAGCTGGCAAGGATGGCAGAAGAGATTATGGAGAGGGCTCTTGGTGCCCATATCAGACATATGGAAAGGCTCCTGGAGCAAATCACCAAATTGCTGCCCCCATCTGGCACTGCCCCTGGTGTCTGCAACAGGAGACAGTAAGGACAGTTCAGAAGGTGAGGACTAGATTCTCACTGTAATCAGGCTGGATGTGGATGCACTTCTGAAGTCCTATACCTAACCCACATCATGGTATCTCACACCTTCTTTAGCCCATCAACTTCTCTATTTGTTTTGTATGTCCTGTGTGTGTGCATGTGCACATGCGTGTGTGTGTGTTTATGTGTGTGTGTGTGTGTGTGTGTGTGTGTGTGTGTGTGTGTGTGTGTGTGTATGTATGTGTATGTGTGTGGGTGAATGTGTGTGCCTGCTATCTAAACTACCACACATACATACCTCTATTATTCCCAAACACCATAACCAACATTCCTGTCTTAAAACAAAATGAAAAGGGCACTTGTCCCACAAAAAATTATGTCGCTTACATAACTCTCCACTTTGCATATGTCTGTATGACACAATTGATTTGGTCCAGTTGGTCAAGCATTATTAAGTTGTTGTTACATATCCTTAAGATGTGACTATCCAAAGTTCTCTAATTCTTTGTACAAATACAGTATTATCTTGTAAAGAAGTAGAAATCTATGACCCTCTCTCACCACTATACTGCACATTCTTTTATTATTCCCCCAGTGTCCTACTGTCTGCTTGCTCCCTATTTTCACCATTTTCCTATCAATTCCATTTCACACCTCTAATCTAGTCAAAAATAGATTCACACACACAAATGACCAGAAATGGTCTATAATCAGAAATCTCTATTTCTGTCCTCAGCGTTTGTGTGACGTACCTCCCAGGACTACATGAAGAGAGACATGGAAGAGCTCTCGGATCATGTGGCCCAGGGAGGTATGACCCTACCCCTGAGTAACATCCTGCCTTCACCCAGAATGATACCACAGTATAAGGATAAAATGATTGACTTCAACAATTGGCTAAGCTTCTGGTGTCATTCAAAGGGGATCCAGTATCTGTCTGCCTGGGACGACATGATTGACAGACCATAATGCTTTGCCAGAGATGGTCTCCACCTGCCACCCCTGGGATTCAGGTTACTGGCTAAGGCTCTTGCCAACCCTATAGTGCTTTTTTAGGCAAAGTTCAAAGGACACAACCACCACCGTAACAAGTACAAGCATGCAAAATCTGAAGGTAATGCTAGTCAATGCTAGAAGTCTAAATCTCAAAATGCACTCTCTAGAGGCACTCCTAAAAATGGAGAACATCAATATCTGTGCAGTAACTGAGACCTGGTTCACGGCTCCAGACAGCACCCCTGCAATACCAGGCTACAACTCTTGCCACACTTTTTGGCCACCAAACCAGGACCGAAACACTAAAAATGGAGGAGTGTCCATATTCACCAAGGATGTACACAACACCAGGCTAGTTGCCCAACACAATGCATCTGAAATTCTCCAGGTGCAACTAACACTAGGTAAGACTGCAATCCAAATGCCCCAAGATTCTCACTACACCTTTCTAAACATACTGGAAAATATTAAGATACAACCAAACACCCTAATACTGGGTGATTTCAACTACCCTACCATTAACTGGCAAAACTACTCATGTACCAACACCTTTGCCCAACGGTTCTTGGGATTCATAAATTCCAATGCCCTGGATCAACTAATCCTTAGTCCCACCAGGGGCTCCAATATCCTAGACCTGGTCATTACCAACAAGGGAAATCGATGCTCCACACCTATATGGTCACCCCCTCTTTGGTCAGTCTGACCATAAGCTAATCAGCCTTGAAATTCACATCCCACCCCCACCCCCCAGTAAGGAAACCTCCATAAAAAACTTCTCCACAGCTCGTATACATCAAAAACCAGGAAGTAAAATCAAAGCTGCAAGGCTGTAAATCATGAGACTGCTTTTTTCTTCAAGAATAAGAACCATACATGGCTTAATTTCCACAGCGGTACTGCAATCTTTGTACCTCAATACATGTAAGCCCTTAAAGACAGTCTTGATTACAAAATAATTCTGAAGCACTAACATTCTAGCAGGTACAAAGGATGGAAGCAGTATTAAGTAAGAACTGTGTAAGAAGTTGTGATTTAAAAGATCCTTGCAGGGAAGAAAAGGAAAAAATAAAATAACAGCTTATGAAGAAGAGGTTAAATAATATGAAAAGGTTGGCACAATAATGTTAACAAAATGTATATATGCTCTTTCATGATATATCCTTTTTTTTTTTTTTTTGCGCGAACTAATTATCAGTTACTAGAGGAAAAGTATAGTGTTTATACATGATGCATGCTAAGTAAAGCATATTGTGAAGACGCATTCGTATGTGAAATTTCACATACATAGTATTATTGAGGAAACAAAAGAAGTTTTGAAAGCACAAATTACAATTGTACTATATTTACTTAACAGTATATGTACTAGCAAAGTCAGCTAATAAATAAAAATAAGCTATTAATGTCTGAAATAGCTGGGAAACTTGGAATATAGAAGCATAAACATTAACTACCCTATTGCCTGCTTGGGTTAAGAACACACAACAAGTTATTTTAGTTAGGTTGCTGTCTGGGGAGTATATACCCTGGAAATGTGTGATGTTTTTTGGAATGCAAAATAATTATTGTATTATAGTTAAATATGTAGACAGGGATTGTTTTTTTAATTTCAGAATGTTGTATACACTACTTGTTTATTGGATAATCTTTTCTCTTTCAGAGATTAGGAGTAAGTGGTTAGGCATCAAGGAAAGTTTGAAAGAGGAGTATGTCACCTTAATCTTATATCTAACTATTTCTCAGTCCATAGTAAAATGTGCGCAAAGTGCTCCAAGATTCAAAATAAAATACATAGATGCCTCAGATATAATAAGAACAAAATAGTATTCTCATAGAATGGTTAATATAGCCTCATGGAACATAAATGGCTTACAGGACACTAAAAAGAAAAAGCTAGTCATGCATCTCATTTATAATTCAAGAAATAACCTTTTTGCAAGAAACACACATGACTATGGAACAATGGGACAAGGGTACTGAAAAAATTCTAAATGGATTAAGAAAATAATAGCAGCTGGAGACAGTACTTCAGCGAGAGGTGCAGCTATAATAATCAAGAAATCATTTGAAGGTAATATCATTAATTATAACTACGATGTTAAAGGAAGATGCTGCTATTTTACAACCTTACTACCAACTTGCAAGAATCCTGTATTACTGTGTAATGTTTATGGTCCATGTAATTACCAACTCGATTTCTTAATTGAATTATATAATTTGCTAAATAAACATCCAAATCACTCGATTATAATTGGGGGGGAGGACTGGAATATAACTATTAATCCACTAAAAGATAGGTCAAATAAAAATCATACTCAACCTCTCCAAGCCACAACATTCTTATCAGAACTAATTGAGGACTTCAACTTAATAGATCCATTTGAACTAAACAATACAGACACGCAAGGTACCAGATACACTTATTTTTCCCCATATCATAAAACCTGGTCTAGGATTGGCATGTTTTTAATTTCTCAAGGCTTGACACATCATGAAGTGAGCTATAACACAGAACCTAGATCTTTATCAGATCATTCTAAAATAAATCTAATAATAACACATAACAAGGTGGGTTATAAATTATGCAATACAGCAAACTGGACATTAAATACAAATTTGCTGAAAAATAAAGAGGTAGAACAAGAGATTATTAAATCTCTAATGCAATTAAATGAAGATTTTTTTTTAAGCGGCAAGATTCCTCTGGACATTCAATGGGCATCCTTTAAAGTTACGGCTAGGGGTACTTTCATCCAAAAGGCATCATATTTTAAAAAAACAAAGAAGAGTACATATAGAGCAATTAGAAAACAAGCTAAGACTGCTTGAAACTGAGCTACCAAAAAACGGTAATCCTACTATTGAGAAGCAAATAGCAAGCTTACAGAAACAATTAAATGAGATTATAACACAATTCTCATTTACAGAACTCAGAATGCTACATAAATATGCAGAATGGGCGCAAACACCTTCAAAAATGTTAGCAAGAATTATCAACATAAAGAACCCCCATACTAAAATACAATAAATAAAATATAAAGACAAGACATATAGATCTGATATTGAAATAACTGGGGTTTTTGAAGAAATTTTTCAAAACATATATGGCCCACAAGAGTATATTAATGAGAATCTATTTCAGTCCTTTGCAAATAACTTAGAATTTCCTAAGGTTAATGAATCCCAAGCCAATAACCTTAAACGCTTAATAACAGAAGAGGAAATTAGTAGGGTTATTGATAAAATAAAACCTGGAAAAGCTCATGGCCCTGATGGATAAGTAGCAGAATTCTATAAATTCTTTAAGTCTCAAGTCACACCAATACTTTTAACTATACAACTATATTATACAAGTTGGGATATTGGACCTATATATAAAGAACTCCAAAACTGTGCTTATTCCAAAACCAAATACAGATACCTCTAACCCAAATAATTATAGACCTATAGCTTTTATTAATCTGGACATTAAGATTTTATCAACAATTATAGCTCAAAGAATACAAACGGTAGCTCCAGGCATAGTATCACCGGAACAACTAGGTTTTTATGAGTCATAGACAAGTTAAGGATAACACATTAACTATAGATGCTCTAACCCATTTATGTTCTAAGGACAAATCCCTGAAATATGCATTATCTGTCGATGCAACAAAAGCCTTTGACAGAGTAAATCAGAATTTTTTACTTTTTATACTGTATAAATTTGGATTCCTAAGGAATATATAAAAATGATCAAAACATTATATACTAAAGCAACTACTACCCTTTATATTAATACGAAAACTTCTAAACCAATACAAATAGTCAACAGAAGAAGACAAGGTTGCCCACTTTCACCATATTTGTTTAATCTGTATATAGAAACACTACTGCTGCAAATTACTCAGAGAACATACCATCATCTTATCTCTGTCTTCAACACCCAAATTAAATACACAGCATTTGCGGATGATCTAAATATCTACTTCAATATCCTAATACTGATTTAAATAAAAAACTATTGTCTATACATACTTTTTCCATGGTATCCAACTATGAGATTAATCCCAGGAAATCAATCATATATCCAATTAATCCAATAGGACATAAGGAGTTTTACTTTCCGGAGACTAAGGTCAAAGTGCAATACACTCTTAAATATTTGGGTATAAACTTTAGTCATGTACAAGCAGAATTGTTCACTAACAATATTGGTAAAACATGGTACAATATAGTTGAGAGTATCAATAAATGGGAAAAGCTTAAACTATCTACCTTATCAAAAGCCTCACTTATAAAAATTAACATTCTGCCTAAAATTTTATGTCGTCTCAATGCCATTTTTATAAAAATACCAGTTAATTTCTTTAATAAAATGAAAGTTAGACTGGCAAAATTCATCTGGCACCCAAAGTGTACAAGAATTAGCTATGATAAGCTAATACCCATAAAAGAAAAAGGTGGCCTAGGCCTTCCTGACTTTCAGTTATACTATGAAATTATCAGTGCAAGCCATATTGTACAGATAGTGAATTATGACCCAGTAGGGAATACATGGTATCCATTATGCATCATATTGCTATATAGGGACATAATACAATATGAAATCAATCCAAAATCGATCCCCTTTATAAAACAGGAAACTCTTAAAATAATAAAAATTCATCCAATATTAATTAACAACTCTGAATTTTTTTAAAAAACTACTGATTTCAGTAAACTTAAAAGATACAGTTACTCTTCTGCAACCAATTCACAATAATCCAGATATAAAACTAGCAAACAATATGATAAATCTGGATTATTTTCCTTTAATAAAAATTTATACAGTTTGGGATTTTTATCAAATAAGAAATCTTTCATTGCAAGATATCACAAACTTAGTCAAAGTCATTAAAAATTATAACTTGATAATTAAACAAATCATATATCTAGTAAATATTCTAACCAAAGATATCAAAGTAGTCGAGCAAGAAGTCAAGTTAGCACAACAAATTATAAAAATGCTGTGAAAATAATGCTGCCAAATGCTAGAAGTCTCTATAAAATGCAAGTCTCTCCTAGCACTCCAAAAATGGAGACAACATCGATCTCTGTGCAGTAACTGAGACCAAGAATAAGGCTCCAAGCACCATCTTGCCAAGGCTAAACTCTTACCACATATACCAGACCCAACCAGGACCCGAACACTGAAAAGGTGGAGAGTATTCAGTATTCATCAAGGATATTCAAGCCACCAGGCTGGGATATGTCCTGAAATGTGTCTGAAATTCTCCCAGGTGGGTAAGACACTTTGAGCAACCAAACAGTGGTAAGTTGCTACTCCTACCCCCACCATACTCTACATTCTCACTACCATACTGCAAAATCTCAAAGATGATGAGAAAACACCTAATACTGGGTGATTTTAACTACCCTACCATAACTTGGAAAACTACTCATGTCCCAACACCTTTAGCAGCGGTTCTTGGAATTCATAGAATTCAGCCCCTGGATCAACCTAATCCATAGTCCTACCAGAGGCTCTCTCACCCTAAATGTCCCATCCATCTCAATAGATTGCAATTCCCCAGTAAACAAGTACACAGGTACCACAAAGCACTCTCTAAAGTCATCAGAATACAGCATCCATGACCAGAGATGACATCCCGGGCTGTGTACTACATGAACTACAATATGGGCACCCTCCCCTAAGTGTCATGTTAAATCATAGCCTCACCTCAGGTCATATACAAAAACAGAACTTAAACACAAGACATTGCCAACACCCACTGGACCCCTTTTGTGAAGGGGTTTGTGAATCTCGAGACCTGATTAACTTCTTGATTAACTTCTTTGAATCAGTCTGGAAAAGGGGTAAGGTGGTCCACACAGCCTATCTGAGACTTGCCAAGGCCTTTGACACCATCCCCCTCTGGAACTCTGGAATCATAGATAAACTTAAAGTTGGGCATTATCTATGTCACCCAATGGGTTGCTATGGCTTAACTGATAGACCCCACACTATAAAAAGTAGCTGACTCAATCCAGCTCCAGACAAGTGACAATCTTGTTTGGCATCTACTTCTTGAAGTACAGGTCAACACTAAGGGACTCTGGCTAACAAAGTTTGCAGATGACTGCAAACTGGTTACCATAGGTGGCAGTACACTAAACACAGAAAGTGTGATAAGAGACTTAGGGACACAGGTGGCTCATCCCTCATTAGACCCATTCAATGCTATTAAGTAAAAAGAAAATGATATCAAACACTTATAAATTGATTGCAACTTTTAAATACCAAAACACTATCATCTTTTCAAAATTTTGGGATAGGAAGGACAACACCATAACAGATAACCAAAAGGAATTAGCTATCAAAAACACTATCAAACTGACACCATATAAAAAGTTAATATATAAACAACTCATGGTTTTTAACAATGTATACTTCACGCCTTTACATCTTAACAAATTTAACCCATCCAAGTCACCATATTGTCCTTTTTGCCCAAATAAAGAAACAGACATCCTTCATATATTCTGGAGCTGTAAAACAGTATATAAGCTATGGTGTTCACTTAGAATTCTATTAGAGAAATCAAGATACTCAAAATTTACGCTCTCATGGCAAACAGCTATACTCCATTTATTTAAGGATAATATTAACAAGTTATCTAAACATATCATAATAACACTTTGCACTCTGATGAAACTTATATAGCAAAAAACTGGATTGATAGATCAAATTTAACCTGGTTAGAATACAAAAGCATAGCAAAAAAACACATATAATGCCAAAAAACTATATACAAAAAGTCAGAGAAATCAAATATATTATCAAGAGTACTGTAAAACATTAACTGAAATACTCTCTTAATGGTCTGGTATAGTCTTTGTATTTTAAGGATAGTAAACATTACTGCTGGAATCAAACCTGCTACTAAAGGTACTGCAATACATTAACTTGATATCTTGTCATGAATAGTATGTAAATACTAAGTACATAAGAAATGTAAGCACACTACTCTGTTGAGATTAGCAACCAAAATAAGTAAGGTGACATATATGTATATATGTACATAAGTTTTTAGTAGAGTAGTATGTTATCATATTATAGGTTGATGCTATGCATATATTATAGCTCACAGTAGTAAAGTTAGTATAATAAATATGCCATATGGAAAAACTTAGACAAACTTATAATTTAATTATATCAGTGTGATAATACTATGGTTTTCTACAAAGTATGAATGTTATTAGCATAATGGGCAATAACTATCATTGCATGTTTATGAATGTACAATGTAACATCAACTGTACCACATGTAACTGTCCTGTTATTCTTTTTGTTTGTTTTTATACCAGAAAAGTTTTCAATAAAAAGACATTAAAAAAAAAAAAAAAAAAAAAGAATGTCTTACTCAACAGATATTGATGTTTAAAATGTTATGCAGTGGTAACACTGTCATGCATTCCAGCACACTGTTCAGGTTATCCCTGCAACTATGTTTCTTCTTACAGCTGTGTTATGACTTCTTCTGTGACACCAGTGGCAACTTCATAGGTCTACAGACTGTTTACTTAAATGGGCATCTGTTTATATCTAGTTTTATTTACCTTGTATGAGAGCATGAAAAAGAAAACTAAAAAAAAATAAATAAGGATACTGGTGACATGCTGGAATGGCTTAGCCCACAGATGTGAAATGTGATAAGTGATATTTTATGTTTTTCTGATGGCTAGGTGATTTTAATCCCCTAATTTGCTATATTTTCGTGTGAGCATGCCTAGTTAAATTATGTATGAATTGCATTTTCTGTTGTGCAACTGTTTACACAAAGCAGCATAACTAATCAATGGTGGTGACTAGTTATTGTCATTTCTCATTTTATGGCAAAACCGCTGTGAATTTGCTTGGTGGCATGTCTCTGCTGACTGTCACGCAGTGGAGGTTAGGAATGATGCATGAAGGACACCAACAGTGTTATAGACCTGTCAAAAAATTTGCATGACAGGTCTAACTGTTTCTATAGTTCACTGACAACCTGATGTGATGTTGCAACTCTCTATGAGGTATGTTTAGTGTTGTTATCCAGGTATTACTGTTTACTCCAGAATGCTCAATTCAGTAGTCATTTTCCAGAAATAATGTCATAAAACCTTCAGATTTGTGCTTTCTCAATAATTTAACTATTTTTGTGTAGAAGCATGAGTTAATGCATATGTAATGCAGTTGTTACATAGGTACACACAGGTTCTTCACCCCCATCTGATATACATGAAAGCAAAAGTATCTGAAATAAATGGTGTTAAACAATGCTGACTTGATGCACAGATGTGTTGTGAGGAATTTTCCTTGGATATAAGTCTTTCATGGGTGTTGTGCTCACTTTTAAACATCACCATATTCATTTACTGGCATATTTGTTGATGAACTTCCTCCATTTGGGTGTTTTCTGGGAAGATTTCCATCACAGTACAGGCTTAATGACATGTCCCATGTCTGCCATGCACATATATCCCACCTGTTATGATTTCCACAACTGGTCAGTGTATGTATGAATAAGTTATAGGTTGCTCCACCTGGCATTTGCGTTTTTGTGGTATATCCTTGAGAATTGTATTCAGTAATTATTGATTTTTTTGTGTGATTCACTTCTTAACATTCAGAACATCTACCCTACTGCCACATCTGCTTTAGTATCCACTTTCACAGCTTATAGGAGCAGTATGTACAAGAGCTCCCAAAGTTTGTGTATTTGTCCACTCATTTATATGTGTTTGTCCAGTATTCCTACATTGGGGGTTTGAGAAATGTGCTTTTATGGAGTTCAAAAAGCCTTACATGCCTACATTTTCCTACAACACTTTTTTTCTTCCTGAACATTTAATGATGATTTCTTAATGTGAATGACAACAAGGCCAGTCATGTTGAATTCACTCAGTGCACTGTACAACAGTATAAACCTTCCTTGCCCACTTGTTGCTAGGCTTCCCCTTGCTTATGTGTTCTTGATTTACCTATCTGTTGTGCTGTGTGTGTGCACTCGCTTCTGGATCTCTAGTTTTTTGTGCACACTCCTTTGTTTACAGTGTGTAGATGCATAGGTAGAGAACTTCCTTACCTTGATGTGAATCTGTGCTGCCTGCTTGATGTTGTGTGCCTTCCTGCATATTTGATTAGCAATGCTGCTCATTGCACAAAGATGGCTAATCAAATTAGCTTCATTGTGTTAATGGATTCCTGGGTCTGTCTTCAATTATTTATAAGTACAAATTTTTATGTTTAATAGCATATAGGGTTACCACCTTTTAACAAGGCCAAAGTGGGACATGGGGTGTGGCCAATAGGATAGGGGTGGGGTCAATATGACACTGGCTACACCCCCACCACGACATCACCAGAGGTGTTAAAGGAGATGCAGTATTGCAGTTAAGGATACAACATTGTGACATTACAGCATACTGAAAACTCAAACCATTTAAATAAAGTGAACTATTACTGCAAAAACACACATTACTCAGTTGTAACAGTAAATAAACTTTAAAGGAATAAAAAACACACTACTCATTAAACAGACACTTGTTTATTTAAAAAGTTAAAAAAATCATAAACCAACCATGACTATTCTGAAAGAAAACTTAAAAAAATCTACATACTACATACAAGCCAAGTATAAAATTAAGACTTTTTATCATCAGTTAAAGCTAAAGCAAAGAAAAAAGACAAAACTACATACTGTACCCTAGTACTACATACTGCACAGTAGCAAATTAACGCTAAACAAAGCACACAAACTTACAAACTGCACCCTAGTACTTTATACTGCACACTAGTACACTAAATCACTTTTTTTTTAAAGTGTATTTTGAATTTGATTTTATGGCTTGAAGAAGGGCCCGATTTGAAATAATATTTGAATAAAAGTTACAACATTTCATCATTAACTTCTGAGCATGCATCCGCAAAAAAAAAAATAAACAGGAAAAAAGTCTGTAAATATTTTAACTTTTAAAAATACTTTTTGCAAGAGAAGTAAAATGAACTACAATGTACAGCAGACTCCATGGGCTCCTTTTACCTCAAAACATAGCAATTAAGAGTAATTTACCCAGCACAGCGATGCAATAAACAGGCCCAAGTAAAAGAAGCACACCCATATTCACATTACAAGCAAAGCAGGGCATTTTAACCTTATTAATAATGCATAAAAAATTAGATGCACACATTTACAAGTATAAATGAAAACAATCTTGAAACAGCTTCAGCTATTTGGCAACATGTACCTACTAGAATAATAAATACACTACATTAACTGTTAACATTCCCCCTCAAAAGGTAGTCTTGTACCACATACACATTGACTTGCAAGAACTAACAGGAAAAAATATCCAAACAGTATATCCTAACTTCCTGGAAACAGCATTAAATTGCACACATTTCCACACAAAAAAGTGCAAACTATGCTCGAACATTTTCTATCTGCAAACAGAAAATACCCAGAAAAAGCTACGGCAATAGAAATACATCACACTAAATTTATATTTCACTGTCCCCCACCTGAAATAAACAACTTCTATACACACAGTTCAGCCTTTTAAAAGTAATGCTTCCAAATCATACCCCCAAGAACAATAACAATTACATATACATACAGGTTTTATACCTTTAAAAACTACTACTCAAAAATCTCAAAATAACCACTGCACAGATTTAAATACTGCGTACTGCACCCCCATCTACTTCTAAACATTAAAACATTAAACCACAATATATTCCCATTTTAAACTACTACTGAAAAATCTGAAAATAACCACTGCATATACATCCCCATCTACCTCTAAACATTAAAAACTTAAATAAAGCACAATATTCCCATTTTAAATAACTAAAGCCAGAAAATACTATGTTATGTACTTACCAGTATCACAGTTTTTGCTGGGCTAGCTTGCTTCCTTCCTGCTGGAATGGCTAGTTGGCTGGGCTGGCTGGCAGGCTCCCTTGCAGGCTGGCTTCTTTGCTGGCTGGCTGGCTTCTTTGCTGGCTGGCTGGCTGGCTGGCTTCTTTGCTGGCTGGCTGGCTGGCTTCTTTGCTGGCTGGCAGGCTTCTTTGCTGGCTGGCTGTCTGGCTTCTTTGCTGGCTGGCTGGCTGGCTTCTTGGCTGGCTGGCTGAGTTTTCAGATCTTTGTCCCTAATTCCCTTCGCAGCTGTAGAGCACTAAAATAAACTGCTCTACAGCTGCAACCTTTATTGGGGTCTTCTAGATAAGTCCCCGCCCCCTCCAATCCCTTTAGCCAATTATAGTTTAAATTACACCACCTGGACCTAGCAGGGAATCCCTCTAACTGCAGGTCCGGGTTGGTGACGTAGCTGCATTGCCGTAGAAAAAATGAAAGTATTTTCGGCTTTTCCACGGCAAAGGCAATTTCATGAGCGCGAAGGGGAAAACGGGACTTTTAAAGTCCCACTGTTGGTGAATGCAGGAAGTGGGATGAGAAAGCTCAACCCGTGAGTGTCTCGCTGACAACGGGATGGGTGGCAACCATAATAACATATTGTCAGAGGAGTTTGTGAAACTTCACCAAAATGCTTTGTTAGTTTCACCTAGTAGTGCAGTACTCATAAAAGTACAGTTATCAAGAGTTATCTTGTGTGCATGCATGTGTGCACGTGTGTGTGTGTGTGTGTGTGTGTGTGTGTGTGTGTGTGTGTGTGTGTGTGTGTGTAGCCCAAATTAGGGATTTAGTTGAAAACAAGTCAACTACAAAATTAAGAAGTTTTTATTTCAGTCCAGGTTTCATTTTCACAGAATGAAACAATACAGTTGTCTCCCATTATCAGTGAGTGCTCAGTTCAATCCATGTTTTTAATTTTGCTGCTTAATATCAGAAAGAAATCTTAAGTCCTGATTTTAAAAGAATATAGGATTTACCCACATAAATAGCACAACACATGTAAATTGGAAAGTGCACTACAGTGTCAAATAAACTTTTAATAAACAGTCTAGAATGTTCAATTCCCATGCAGATAACTGTCCCCACAGTCAAAGCTCCTCTTTCTAAGAGCATTTCTATTTACTCAAACATTATCTTACTGGATATCTGTGCCTCATTCAACAGGCTCCTACTGAAAGATACTCTCTGCATCCTAGGAGTATCTTATTGGATATTTGTATCTCATTCAACAACCCCCTACTGAAAATATACTCTCTGCATCCTATGAGTATCTTATTGGATATTTGTATCTCATTCAACAACCCCCTACTGAAAGATACTTTTTGCATCGTATGAGTGTCTTATTGGATATTTGTATCTCATTCAACAATCCCCTACTGAAAGATACTCTCTGCATCCTAGGAGTATCTTATTGGATATTTATATCTCATTCAACGACCCCCTGCTGAAAGATACTCTCTGCATCCTAGGAGTATCTTATTGGATATTTGTATCTCATTCAACAACCCCCTACTGAAAATATATTCTCTGCATCCTATGAGTATCTTATTGGATATTTGTATCTCATTCAACAACCCCCTACTGAAAGATACTTTTTGCATCGTATGAGTGTCTTATTGGATATTTGTATCTCATTCAACAATCCCCTACTGAAAGATACTCTCTGCATCCTAGGAGTATCTTATTGGATATTTGTATCTCATTCAACAACCCCCTACTGAAAGATACTTTTTGCATCATATGAGTGTCTTATTGGATATTTGTATCTCATTCAACAAACCCCTACTGACTGCTACTCTTTGCTTCTTATGAGTATCTTAATGGTTATTTGTACCTCATTCAACAGACCTTTACTGACTGCTACTTTCTGCTTCATATGAGCTAACCAATTATCTGTCTACTTAACTAATCTTGGTAATGTGGATTTTAGGTGTGTATGCTTTTGTATATTTGCCTGTTATTGCAGATACATAGTAAAATATTATATAAACATAGCTATTTTGTACAAAGAGCATAGAATATATAAAAGGAGTAAAATCAGAGTTTTACAAATGATGCAGCATGCAGTGATTAGAAACAATTAAACAAGATATTATACATCTCCATGTCTAGAAGCTTGTGTATGTGCACCAACAGTGATTCAGTGTGTGAGGATTATTCTCTTTTCTCCACAGTTGTGTTTGGCCTGTGTGTTTTTTTAAGTTTAATTCAAGGTGGTATTTATAGTAACTAATGCATGCAAGGAAAATTTCAATGTCCTTTGCAAAGAAGCAGTGGTGGAAAGTGTATCAAAAGTTAATTAGGTTGTTGGTGATAATGTTGCTGTTATAATGCTTAAGGGCAGTGAGCATGACTCAATACTAGACAATATGCAATTTTTTTCAATATTAAAGTAGTACAAGCTGAACACTTTATAGTCGGTATTAAAATGATGTGTGAAAATGTTGGAAAAAGTATAGAGTATCATGTCTGTTTGAACATAATAAAGTTATTGCTTGAGAAATGGATTCAGTCCAAATAGATTCAGTCAATTCACCATGACTGCAAAGCCCAAGAGGTGAATTTCTTAAATCCATTTCAAGATGCATCTCAAAAGGTTATAATTGTAGAATAGATCATAATTTTTCTAATGCATGAGGTGTTTTAAGTTTCTTTGATGTGTTATGACTTAAAAAAAAAGTGTGATACCGTGAAGCATTCTAGGTTTCTCAGATTGATCTAGTTATATTTTACTTCTGGCTGCTATTTATATGTCAATGCTAGTTAAGTTACAGCTTTTAAAGCTGTTTGCTAGTTTCTGATTCACTGCTGTGGTGATTGCTATCTGTATGGTAGCATAAGTTTTGCTAATAACAGTAAAAATAAAATTAAATTAAAAAGAGAAAGATGCTGGCAGAAGGGGTTAAAGAGCAAATAGGAAGAACTAACAAGAAAATACATTCCAGGTTTTGCACGAAGAATAAAAATGTCCGTGTCAGAAGCAGAAGATAATAAAGCAGGCTAATTACTGAAAACAGTGTATGCTAGAAGAAAAGAAAGAAAGGCAAAATAGAATATAGAAAATATTATCCCTTAAAAGAAATAGGCTGAGATACAGAAAGGTTACAGTCAGCAGTAACACCTTTTTTTTCCACTGGTGGTAACCATTTCCAGTTTTTAGACAGCCCTACTGCAGTGCTTTCCTTGAAGAGGAACAGTACCCCTGTGGGCTGTCTCTGTGACCTACTGCAAATGCTAATGATGCATTCCAAGGAAGTGGCATATAGTAATTAGCCATGTGCTCCTCCCACAAAAATTCCTGCACTAAGTGCTTTTCTCATCTTAATGATTCATAGAATCAGCTGTGTGAATCCTTACTGCCATCAGCAATAATTAACTCTGCCAAAAGCTCACATTCATCAATTACATTTAATGGGTGAGATCATTTTAAAGTTAAGTGGTGGGGCATTTAGAGAATAAATAATGTATACATGTTTGTGTGGAGGAATTACTGGTGCTTGTGCATGTGTGTGTGTGTGTGTGTGTGTGTGTGTGTGTGTGTGTGTGTGTGTGTCTCATTGATCACAGTGGGGGTTAGTTAGGGCACAGGTAGGGTAGGAGTATTTGTGTGTGTGATTATGTGTGTGTGTGTGTGTGTGTGTGTGTGTGTGTGTGTGTGTGTGTGTGTGTGTGTGTGTGTGTGTGTGTGTGTGTGAGAGTGGGTAGGCTTCCATAGCTCTTCACTCCCCCTACACTAACGAGTAGTAAATGTAATTGGGGAAAGCTAGACATCAGGGAAATTTATATTTATGGTAATCACAGGAAAGGTGATGAAACAACAGGTTTTTCAGCATAAAAAGCATATATGGGGAATACTAGACACCAGGGATTATTTCAAAATATTACTCTAAGCCACTTAAAAAGTTGATAGAGCAATAGACCTTGAATCACAATGTTCTTTCTGAACAATAAGAAGAATGAAACTCTGAGTGGCATTATTGACTGACTGTAATCAAATGTGAGTTATGAGAGACAATGAAGCATAATGGCCAACATTAGGGACATTCAGCAAACTCAGGAAAAAGTAGGAGATATGGTGGTGTGAGTGCATTTGGATGCATGTATGTGTGTGGGGGGGCAGCAGAAAAGGGCTTGTTAGCACTTGTAATATCC
The DNA here is from genome assembly GCF_019279795.1 of Protopterus annectens. Classification (NCBI taxonomy): domain Eukaryota; kingdom Metazoa; phylum Chordata; order Ceratodontiformes; family Protopteridae; genus Protopterus; species Protopterus annectens. The sequence goes on along the minus strand of NC_056745.1, from coordinate 184,660,852 downwards.
AACTGATTCACAGAAATGCAAATTAGCAGGTAATGAGGTCTTTCCTCATTATGACTAATGTGTCTCTGAATCATTGGTTTCCATGATTGTTCTGACATTCCCCTTTTACTACAACCTTACTGGCTGAGACCAGACCATCACTGAACCTTGGCCATAGTATCAAACAAGAAGCAGTTTTATCATGGATTAAAGAAAAAAGTGAGCATATGATGATCTTACAGAACATTACAAGCATAAATTTATATCTAAATTTATAAATAATACAAAAAGACAACAGTTTATACATTTAGAATACAGTTTTTCATTTGGAATGAAAGAATATTCAGGTACGGTATGCTGGATTAGAAAAGAGGGTAGTATGACATTTTTTTTACATTGTGGAGTGATAAAAAATGAGGACTGTAGATGGTTTAGTAAGTGAAAAAGATTGTTTTTGAATATTCAGTATAAATGCACCTATGACTATGAGAAAAAGAATCATGGTATCTGAGAAGACAAAAACTTATTTGTGTAAAAAGAAATATGTTGTGAAGGGGAACTTCAACTATGGCTTAACTAAGAAAGGAAATAAAAAGGCATAGTACAATTGTAACAAGTTAAGGGTGATTTAGCTATAATACATAAAGGCAGAAAACACTAAGAAAGTCTGATGGGAATATACCCTTTGTAGTAAAGGAGTACAGTTCAGAGAGTGGAAACAATTATTTAGAGTTTTTTGGATTTGATGTCACAAAAAAAGAGTTGAAAATAAGACTGGAAATGGTTACTTGAAAATTAATAGTACATTGCCATTAATATAAGATTATAAATATTAGACTTAAGTATTGTGGAAAAAACATATTGTTGATATTTAATGGAAAAGTAAAAATTAATATAAATATGTTAAAATAAGTGATAAATGGAATAAGAAGAAAACAAGAAATATATAATGATTACACAATGTGATAGAAACTATACTGTGAGTGAGATTAGGTGGAAGAAGATTGCAGAATAAGGCTTCCTGGGAACTCGGCCTTCTCACTCTGAGCCCAGTGCCTTACAATGCTAGCTTAAAGGCAGTAACTATAACATGTTAAGTTGTCTATCTCACCTTCATTCTTGCTGGTTGGGTTTGGAGCCGATCCTCGGCTCCGACTCGGCCATCTTCAAAAACTCGAAAGCTGCATACTGGCTCGAGGCCACCCCATATCCCATGATGCCTGGCACTAGATACCCAGATCTTGTTTGCAGGTTGTCTTACTGGCTCAGGTCATATATTTTCAATATTTTATCCATTTTTGATAAAAATTATTAGGCTTGTTAGTGTAGATTGTTTATAGTAGTTAACTTTTCTCTATATATATACTTGTATCTATAATTCTTTTCTTGATCCTTCCCCTATCCCTTCAGAAAATTCATTTTAGTTATAGAGTTTCCCCTCCCCCTTCACCTTCTTCTCATAGGTAGCCGTTTAAATTAGAGGCTAACCCTTTTTCCTTTTCTCTATAAAAAAAAAAAAACTTTTTACCTAGTTAGTTTTATTTAGCTTGTAAGTAGAATATTGGAAGTATTCTTGGCTGTGTTTTGGGTGTCTTAACTTTAGTGTGTGTGGTAGTAGTTATATCCTAGTTTTTTGTGTATTGCCCTTGGTATTCTAATTTTTTTTCAGGGATGTCCAAGGATAACAAGGTGTCCGGATTCAAGAAGTGTGACTCATGCTGTCAGAAGATGTCTCTGACAGATGGTCACACTTCTTGTGACTATTGTCTGGGCGCCGTGCACCTGCAGGACTCTTGTTCAGTTTGCCATGCCTTCAGCCCAAGAGTCCTGCAGGAGCGTAAAAATAAGTTAATCCTATGGGGTTTACTTAAGCAGGATTCACCGGCTAAGGCTCAGCCCGTGAAGGCCTCTAAGCCACCTAAATCTTCGGCTTCCGGTTCGGAGCCATCAATGGGTGAAGCTGTTCCTTCAGCCTCGGTTCTGGCCAGAACTGATTTACCTGTCTCCCAGTTGGTTCCGACTCTCCCTTCGGAGCTGTCGGGGAGTCGAAAGAGATCTAGGTCTCCTTCCCTGGAGTCGATATGCTCGGCTTCGAGGTCTCCTCTGCTCCAATCGGAGCACAGTCATTGATCCCACTCTTCTCGGTCCTCAAGACTATCAGATCATGATGTGGAGAGAGTGGTCAGTAGGCTGTTAAAATCGCAGGCCCTAGCAAAAATGTTATCCAGCCCCCCTCATCAGGTGTTGGCTCCATCCCAGTTTGCGGTTATTCCTCCTTCGACTCCTCCCTTGAGCTCGGAGCCAGAGTTTGTTGGGGTTTGAGTTGTGGAGCCGTCAGCACCGATACCTTCTCCTTTGGTTCCATCGTCGGCTCTGATCACTTCCTTGGTACCATCCTTGGAAGGGTCTGGGCGCCGAGATTCCCTCGACGGCTCCGAGGGGGTGAGTGGCATCAGACCCTTGTCCGACCCCGTTCTCCCCCTCGGAGCTTCGGTGCAGGTGAGCTCGGCTCTTACATTGGCTTCAGAGCCGTCCCCCTCGGTGCAGAGAGGGATTCCAGTCTCTTCAGAAATGGAGCCTTCTCGGCATCCAAGCAGGGATGCCTTCGAGGTCATGAGGAGTGTGCTGGCCCCTGAGTCAGCCCCACAATCATCCCCATCAGCTCCTCCCACTATGATGCTTGCATCTGCCTCTGCCCCTCCTCCAGACCCCAAGCGTGGGGAACCAATGCTCCAGGGCACCCCTTGGGTGTATCTTCCTCTTCCGAGGCTTCCCCTGATAATTCAGAGGAGCCACCTCGTAAGAGGAAATGCAAGAGAAAGCATGTTGACTTCCCTGAGTCTGTCACATCAGATACCGACTTAGAGGATTCGAAAGGGTCCCCGAGATCCCCCTCTGAAGATGTCTCCTTCTCAGACATCCTTGAGATGCTTAGGCAGAGGGGGAACTGGACTACCCTATGCCCCTCCGAGGATGAGTCGGTATTCCTGGATGCATTTGGATCCCAGCCTTCCACCTCCTGGGTGTCTCCACCTTTCAACCCACTGATGTCTGTGGTGGCTCGGAAGGCATGGTCAGCTCCAGACACAGTGGATCTGACCCCCAGAAGACCCGCTAAATTTATAACTGCACCACAGGATAAACAGTTTTTGACCAAAGGTGTCCCTGTTGATGCCATGGTGGTAGTGGCAGCCACAAAGAAGGAGTTGGCTGAAACTTCTTCATCTGTCCATCCCCCTAACAAGGAGTCCAAGACGATGGACAGATATGGGAAGCGGATGTTCTCTTCAGCGACCTTTTCTATGAGGTCTCTGAATTATTTGTGCCACTTTACCCACCTTCAAAGGGATCTCCTTAAAGAGCTTGGAGATACCCTCCAAGATCCATCATCTGAGGGGGCCCAGGCTAAGGCAGCCTCCCAGCTGGCGACTCTTAATTCAGTGGTGAACTCCTCCATGAGGCTCATTTATTATGCAGCCGATGGTGTGAGTAGAGCCATGGGCATAGGTGTTGCTCTAAGGAGACATGCTTGGATGCGGCTATGTAACTTTGTGGAACCTTTTAGAGCATCTTTCACCAACACCCCTTTTGATGGTTCCTCTCTTTTTGGATCACAGATGAAGGACACCCTCACGAGGTGTGAGCAGGAAGGCAAGACTCTCTCTGCCATGGGAGTCCGTTTTTCCACTCCTTCCAGACCATATCCCAAGGGTCAGAAAAGTGGAAAGATGTGGTTCCGGAAATCCCAGGGAGCCTTGCCGGACACACGTGGTGAGTTCCCATCCAATGGCAGAGGAGGGAACAATAATAGACGCTGCCCTTGTGGCAGAGGGGGTCTGCAAAACCAGGGCAGCAGAGAATCTTTCTCTGAGAAGCCCTTCCAGCATCCCTGAAGGGTTGCCCGACTGCCCACCTCTGGAGGCAATCGGGGGAAGATTATTGCTGTACCCAAGAGCCTGACAAGACATAACACAAGACAAATGGGTACAGTCGGTTATATGCGGAGGCTACAGAATAACCTTTGTTCGTACACCCTTAGTGTTAAACAAGTCCCTTCCAGATGTTCCACCCAATCTAAGGGATCAAGCAGTACAAGAAATTTCAGAACTGCTAAGAAAAAGGGCCATCCAGCAAGTCCCAGCAGACCAGAAAGGATCCGGAATTTACTCAAGGTTCTTTTTGGTACCAAAAAAGACAGGGGACTGGAGACCCATTCTGGATCTCAGCAGACTGAACAGGTCTGTACAAAGAACGAAGTTTTGGATGGTCACGCTACAGTCCATTATGCCCTTTCTGGGTCAGGACAATTGGATGTGCTCTATAGATCTTCAGGATGCGTACTACCACGTCAAAATGGACAAACGCTCCAGAAGATTCCTTCGCTTCCAGCTGGGAGCCAGCCATTACCAGTTCAGAGCTCTGCCCTTTGGTCTCACCACAGCCCCAGGGTGTTCACCAAATGTATGGCAGTAGTTACCGCTCACCTGAGATGGCAAGGATTCCAGGTTTTTCCATATCTAGACGACTGGCTACTTACTGCTACCAGCAGGCATCACCTTCTGCAAGCCAGAGACTACACTATCGAGACTTGCTCCAGACTAGGTATCTCAATAAATTTCAAAAAGTCTGCATTGTCGCCCCGTCAGTCTATCACCTTTATAGGCACAAATTTAAATACAAAAGACATGTCAGCGAGCCTTCCACCAGACAGGGTATTAGTGATTCGTCAACATGTACAGGTCTTATTAGCATGCAAAAGAATTCAAGCTAGGTTTGTCCTCCAAACTCTGGGTCTCATGGCAGCAGCGATCATACTTGTTCCTCTAGCTCATTTTCACATGAGGATTCTCCAGTGGCTGCTTTTCACCCAATGGTCCTTCCAGCAGCTTCCCATGTCTCACACGATTATGATCACAGAACCATGCAAAAAAGCACCTTGCATGGTGGATGGTCTCCACATCAGTGCCCCTAGGCAGACCATTTGTACTCCCCCCCCCCCAGTTGCTACAGTTACCACGGACGCTTCCCTGATCGGGTGGGGGGGCATTATCAGGGCAGGACATTCCAAGGCACCTGGCAACCTCACGAGTACCACCTGCATATAAATGTCTTGGAGATGAGGGCTGTGCTTTTAGTGTTGCAAGCTCTTCAGGACTCTCTTCCTACTGGGACCATTGCAATTCAAACAGACAATATGTCAGTAGTGTGGTACATCAACAAGCAGGGTGGAACCAAGTCCTACCCCCTATGTCGAGAAGCACTCAGACTCTGGCAGTGGGCGATCTCTTCCCAACGGTTTCTGATCACAACGCACATCCCTGGGAAGTCCAACATCATAGCAGACCGGCTGAGCAGAGCAATTCTCATGCCTCACGAGTGGGCTCTGAATCAAGTAGTTGCGGACCAAATATTCCGCAAATGGGGCCAGCCTTGCTGCAACCTTTTTGCCACCCCCTTCAACAGCAAGTGCAACAATTTGTTCTCTCTCCTTCCACTTCCCAGACATTTCCCCAGAGACGCTGTAGTCCACGATTGGCCTCAGGGACTTCTTTATGCATTCCATCCGTTTCCCCTTATTCTGAAACTGATACAGAAAGCTACTGTATTGGGCTGCAAAATGATCCTCATTGCTCCTTACTGGCCTCGACAAATATGGTTCCCATTCCTGCATCATCATCTACTCAAGCAGCCTTGGACTCTGGACCTAGATCCAGACCTTCTGATCCATCAATCGGGCGGGCTGCACCAATCCCTGCAATTTCTCCAGCTCACTGCTTGGTTGCTCCACTTCCAACCTTAGCCAGGCTTCCAGATATCTCCCCCCTCTGTGCACGAAATTATTTTATCATCGCACAAGTCTACCACTAGAAAAACTTACGCTAGTAAGTGGAAACGTTTTTCTTCCTGGGCAGAGACTAAGAGTATAGATCCCTTTTCAGCCCCTATACACCACATTTTGGAATTTCTTGTGGAACTCTTTCATTCTGGGTCCGCTTCCGCTACAATTAGAGTTCAGTTAGCTGCAATTTCAAATTTTCACATTGGCCTGTCAGGAAATAATATCATGTCGCATAAGCTATGTAGAGCCTTTCTCAAAGCGACCACTCTGCTCAGGCCTCCAGTGAGAGATCCTCCATCTCCGTGGGATCTAAATTTGATTTTAGCTTCTCTACCACCCAGTTAGGATGCCAAAAAATTCTGGGTCAAAGGACAAAAATTGGATCTCAGCAGACTGAAGAGGTCTGTACAAAGAACGAAGTTTCGGATGGTCACGCTACAGTCCATTATGCCCATTCTGGGTCAGGACAATTGGATGTGCTCTATAGATCTTTAGGATGCATACTACCATGTCAAAATGGACAGACGCTCCAGAAGATTCCTTCGCTTCCAGCTGGGAGCCAGCCATTACCAGTTCAGAGCTCTGCCCTTTGGTCTCACCACAGCCCCCAGGGTGTTCACCAAATGTATGGCAGTAGTTACCGCTCACCTGAGACGGCAAGGATTCCAGGTGTTTCCATATCTAGATGACTGGCTCCTTACTGCTACCACCAGGCATCACCTTCTGCAAGCCAGAGACTACACTATCGAGACTTGCTCCAGACTAGGTATCTCAATAAATTTCAAAAAGTCTGCATTGTCGCCCTGTCAGTCTATCACCTTTAAAGACGCAAATTTAAATACAAAAAACATGTCAGTGAGCCTTCCACCAGACAGGGTATTAGTGATTTGTCAACATGTACAGGTCTTATTAGCATGCAAAAGAATTCAAGCCAGGTTCGTCCTCCAAACTCTGGGTCTCATGGCAGCAGCGATCATACTTTTTCCTCTAGCTCATTTTCACATGAGGATTCTCCAGTGGCTGCTTTTCACCCAATGGTCCTTCCAGCAGCTTCCCATGTCTCACACGATTATGATCACAGAAGCATGCAAAAAGCACCTTGGGGGGGCGTGGCCAAGGATGAACGCAGGATAGCAGCAGATTTCTTCAGCTCCACCAATTTCATTACACTGACAGGAATTAATAACTTAAAAAATTAATTTTTGAAGTAATTTTCTTTCTAAATATGTTTGTTTTATATAGTTCTTGAACTATATCTAAAAAAGAAAGGAAATTTTAACAATATTCCTGTCAGAAATCACTTTGGAAATTTTCCTGTCAGTTTATCAGTCTGAAATGAGTTCCAGTAAGACAAATTCTCAAGACTCCAGCATCAAGAAAGAACTTCATTATAATCCAGCAACTTACTGCTAAGATGGATAAAATGGATACTAAAATAGACACCTTCATAGAAAAAACTACAAAACAAATAGACTTGTTACATATAGACCTGCAACAACAGAAGATCCAGATGACAGACATAGAAGAAGCTGTGAATGACATGGAAAATAGAATTCAAGAAGAGGAAATCAACATTGAGTTTCTGCTGAAACAAAATACACATTTACAAACAAAGCTGGATGACCTGGAAAATAGATCTAGGCGCAATAACATTAGGATTTTTGGACTGCCAGAAAATATTGAAGGTAACAATATTACTTCTTTTTAACATCATGGCTCCCTAAAACTTTAGACTTACCAGAAGCATTCTCTTTTGGTATCGAAAGAGCACATAGATCTATAGCTAATACTAACTCTAACAAAACTATCCTAGATCAGTTATAGTTAGATTTCTATCATCTTTTGATAAAGAGATGGTTCTTAAATCTGCTTGGGCTAAAGCTCC